>NW_025939044.1:74228-101724 GCF_000764305.2 Hyalella azteca | reverse complement strand
CTGTCAGCGCCCCGCACAGCTGCTGACTGTCAGCGCCCCGCACAGCCAGACTGTCAGCGCCCCGCACAGCCAGACTGTCAGCGCCCCGCACAGCCAGACTGTCAGCGCCCCGCACAGCTGATATTCTCTTCTCGCAATTTCTGTCGTTGACGTAGAATAAACGAACGATGTTTTGAGAGAATTTAAATTACCGAGACTCTGAGTTAATTCCCACCACTGTAGCAACGCGCCATCTTCTTGCAATGAGAAGAATTTAGATGCAAGTAATGAACTTTTCCTGGGTGACTTATCAGTTCATCATGTTAGCGGCCATGATATTTGGAGCTTGTGTCTCGTACACTAAAATTCTAACATCTTCAGGTATATTTAGTTGCTTGATTTTTCTTCCAAAAAGTCGCATCGCCGACTTATAGGATGGAGTTTGTGATATATTATAAATCAATAAAACGTCAATAATATAACTTTGAAGTGAGCTGTGTGATGTCATGTCAGCTTGACTGAGTGCGCACGTATTTTGGACAACGACTAAGCTATTCTGCAACAGCCGTCAAACCTTAGCCGCCATAACAGATAGTAAGCAGATTTAATAAAATTTATCACAGCGAGCACATATATCATGCATTTGTGAGAATCAGTGCAGGAAATTGCGTAGAAAGTAACTCTTCATTATCTTCTATTTTCATTTATTTAAGCGACTACATACACATTAGCCACCAGTCTGATGTACTGCAAGCTTTTGGTAGAATTATTCACCTGTTTAATCCTAAAGAATTAGTTGGAAGGTTGGAATTATCAGCTCATGGAGAGCTGGAAAATGATTTTTATTTCTAAATAGCTCTTTATTTTAAATAGCTCAGGGTGGCCCAGTGGTTACAGTTCAGTGTACCAAGATTGGAGCAAAGAGGTGCGGGTTCGATCCCAGCTCTGTGCGCCAGTTTCTGGTCAGAATCGGCGAGGAGGCCGGGCGGTTAAGCAAAGCAAAATTGAAGCAGTAAGTTGCGCGTTCGAAACCGCAACAAGCTGTGCATATTCTGCATATTAGGAATCGGCGACAGGCGTACGGTCTAATAAACGCTGAAACCTGTATTATTATTATTATTATATAAACGAAACGTTGAGCGTCAGGCATCATGTAGGACGCCTGCCAGTTTACATGAGTTACGCCGCCATGGGCGCGACGCGCTCTATTCTTTATGATGAGCGCTGACAAACGACGGAAGTCTACGGATTTTCTAACATCAATATTTAAATATGTAAGTGGCACTTTTTACGCTAAACATGATATAATTCAACGCATTCAACAATTATATTTAAATCATTCAATATCAATGAGATAGAATTTAATAATAACCGAGGACATATTAATGTTGGGATATTGAATAAATCAACAGTAAAAAGTCATCAGTTCATCCCACATTACCACTTACGATGAATANCAATTCTATAGCTGGACTAACGCCGGACCGTAATTGGGAATTATCAGCTTCTCTGTACTACGGTTGGAGCAGTAGCAGTACATTTGCTTTGTATCTAATGTTTTAGATACAACTTGAAGCTTTCCATCAAGTTTCACTTTACGATCGTGGAGTAGCTCCTCTTTTCACTTCATTGTGGTAAGATTTTAATTTGTGAATTAAAACTTGTCTCATTATATAATGATTGAGATGTATGTGTTATTCATTTTATTTTCATATATGGGTAAATGATAGTAACTATCGATGGATTATACGAGTGAATAATGAAATTGATTGATTGAAATGCGTAATATTCTAAATCAGGAGAGTCTCTGACACATCCTGCATTTATTTGACGATGAAAGAGATCGTATGCAGATAAATTTTGGGATATATATTGACGGAAAACAATCTCGGAATAAGATAAAATGTCCAATCATGGAACTGGAATCTCAACACCTAGGACATTTCACGCTAGCTACTGGGAAACCTAGCATGCAGCGCATGAATTACTTGTGATCAGAATTGCCCACTGTGCGCAATATAAAGACTTCCCCGCTGTACTACCAGCTGAGTTGCCTTATCCATCATATAAAATTATTTCTCCTTCACGCACCTGCAGACCAAATTTATTCATGCATAGATTAATTTTATTTCGCCTTTATCTATTAGCAGCGGTGTGGCTGCACATCGTCTTGACTAACCATGCGCTAGTTTCTAGATATAACTAAGCTATCAGCAACGACCGGTGAATCTTTGCACGCCATCATCTACAGTGAGCAGATTTATTAGTTTTCATCACATCGAATTCATACATCGTGCATATGCAAGAATCAGTTCAGGGGAATGCGTAGCACGAAACACCTGATACTTATCGATAATAATATTTATATATATACGACAGCATTATGTAAGTAGCCAAAAGTCTGATGTGCTGCGATGCCAACAAGCTAATGTCTGAATTATTCACCAAATTAACTAGAGAAAAATATAGTAAGTTTCAGCTTACGGTGAACAGGAATAATGTATAAAATTTGTCATCTTTTTATCTCCGAAGCGTCCAAGTGAGTAAATGATAATAATGTCACTCGTTTGTTCGAATTGCAGATTAACCAGAAATTAATAAGGAAATATTTGTAACAAAAATTTTTGTGAATTTATGAGCTTATTCTTTATTACAAAAACTTATTGACAATCTGAATATATCCTCATATCGAAATAATCTAACCAAAACAGTGAGCGCCAGATGGCAGGTAAGACGCCTTCATTTTTACACAAGTTACCCCGACACGGTCTTAAAAAGCTCAGTTCTTTGTCATCAGCAGTGATTATCGGTGGAAATCTACGGATTGCTTAACGTAAATCTTAAATTTAGATTCAATTCTTACACTTCCATGTATGATGTATGAATCAAATAACTAGAATTCAATACTAACCCAGCGGTTGTTTCATTTCCGTATTCGAAGAATGGATTTTAGTTGACACTAATCATCAAACGTATTAATCGTTTCGATGGAACAATATTCAAGTCAATGAATCCAAAAAACTGCTTTGGCTGAACAGACGCTCCTACGAGTTTCTAGATGCAGAAGCGATGAAGCTGTTGGTTGTCGCTGTCGTGCGCTCGAAACAAGAGCTTGGAAGCGCCGTGTGGTCACCAAAACTTGAAAAGGACAAAAATTAGTAGCGAGTTTTCAAACACGTGCAACAAGAATAGTCCCAGGCTTGAAGGGTAAGTCCTATGCCCATCACAGTTAAGAAGGGTAAGTCTGTTACCGACGTCTGCATGCGTGGTGACCTCATTGAAGTATACAAGTATACCCACGGTTTATACAAGGTCCCGGGAGAATTTCTGGNATTTTACCAATACATTTCTGAGTAACCCAGATGTTCCAGCACGATTAAGAGCTCGATATCTTCCTTATCTTCATTACAAGTGATCCAAGTGGCTTGTACAGAAACTCGAAGCTGAATGCCGTCTTCCAATGAATGGCAATGCATCGGCTTTAATCAGCTCCTGGAAACCTGTGCATGTCAGACGACATTATTCCTGTCTCTTATACACATCTAGATGTGTATAAGAGACAGATTTGACTCTGTTTAATTTTAACAAGCTCGTCAATTTCCTATACGGTAAAAAACCTGAGCATTTCTTGCATAAATTTAAAACAGATTTTGACAAAATTGCGTGTATGTATTGGATTATGTAGATAATTCTATTTCTCGCTCTTCACCGGCAGAACTAACTTTGCAGTTCAAGACTTCAAGACACATAACTAGGTTTTATGCCTCCTACCCGTACACAATGTTATGTACGGGCGACAGAAGCTCAAGAAAATTCAGTCAATTTTTGTTTACATTTTTATTAAGTTGGGTATGCGATTTGGCCCTCACATTGCCATGACTGAGCATAAGCTATATTGATGCTATGACTGAGCTATTCAGAACGGCCGTCAAACCTTGCCACGGCATCATCGACATCATGTATAATTATTAATCTTCATCGCAACGTTCACATAAATCGTATAAGTGTTTACTTTAATGCAGGAAATCTCTTAGCACGAAACACTTATTTTTTCCTATAATAATTTATGAAGACGACAGCATGATATATGATATGCAGAAGGGCAGTGAGTACAAAAATAAAAATGTGTACAAAATATTAGGTCGAAAGGAAAAGTTTCAGAGGTTATATCATTAATCTGAATTATCGGTTAATGAATTATTTTAATTAATTAGTATTTTTTTAAAATGTAGATCTATGAAATTACAATTTGTTTTTAGGCTTGAATTTTTAATGCATTTATATGTTATTCAATGTAGAAGAAATTCATCCAGCACGGCAAGAGCGGCCAATCTCCATTGGTCCAATTCTATAGCTGGACTAACGCCGGACCGTAATTGGGAATTATCAGCTTCTCTGTACTACGGTTGGAGCAGTAGTAGTACATTTGCTTTGTATCTGATGTTTTAGGAGACCAATAGAAAGGACTTTTCCAGGCTAAAATTTACCATCTGGTGATCTAAATGTACAACTAGAAGGCTCAATGGCTGGCAATTTCACTTTCCGATCATGGAGTAGATCTTCTTTTCACTTCATTGCTAGGAGATTTTAATATATGAATTAATTAATTAATTAAAACTTGTCTCATTATATAATGATTGAAATGTATGTGTTATTCATTTCATTTTCATAGATGAATAAATGATAGTAACTATCGATGGATTATGTGCGTGAATAATGAAATTGATAATATCTTATTGTATAAGCCATTAGGTTCATTATGAGAGAGTTCATCGTAAGATCAAATCCAATCAGGAGAGTCTCTGACACATCCTGCATTTAGTGTGACGATAAGAGAGATCTTATGCAGATAAATTTTAGGATATATATTGACGGAAACAATCTCAGAATACGATAAATGTCCAATCATGGAACTGGAATCTTAATACCTAGAACATTTCATGTTAGCAACTGGTATGCCTACCATGGAGCGCAGGAATTAATTAAGGAACTACCCATAAGCATAGTAGGTAATTTAAGTTTTTCTAGTAAACACATCTTAGCCAGAGATGCAGAGCCTAAGTTAATTTCAAGTGCTAGTAGCAGCAGCGAAGTGGCTGCACATCGCTGCACATGCATCACAAAAATATATACTAACATATTTTACCACTTTCCTAGTTGACTGGGTCACATAGCTAGATTTACCGCAGTTTACGCTCTAGTTGTCATTTTTCAACGATTCGCAATAATTTTCGTCACTTTGTTTCGTGGGAAACTATAGAATTATAAAATGGATGAATCTTCATAATCATGTTCGTACACTTTTAATATACTAGATCTCAGTAAAATACCACCTAAAGATAGTACATGCCTATCTGAATTGAGTGTGCGTGTTGCGTGTGCGAGACGTATGAACTTTATTGCCAACATGAGAATAAACTCAGCTTACTTGAGTCATGAATCCGTTGAGATCTTGAGGGTCGGGGCTGCTCGTGAGGTCTGTTGAGAGGCAGTCATACATGCATGTAAGTTGATTTCTTTTGAAGCCCTTGTTGGTATAATAATATATTATTGAAAATGGCACTGAATTAGTATATAATTATATTGAAATAAGATTGCGAATGTTAATTATCCTAACGTATATCGCATCTTACACTGTCTTTGGATCAACAGATGAAAACTATCTATTTATTTATCCATCAATAAAGAATAAATTTTAACTAATTGATATTTCGCAGGCATCTATTATATTCTTCACATTTTGAGTATTTGAATGGAAAGTTTTAAACTAAATTGAAGTTTGTTGAAAAAATGGAAATGCGCAGTAATTCTAGTACGAATTCTTATTTACGTGAATATACATAACTTTAATTGCCAATTTTGATCGGTTGAACACGACTGTTGGCAAATTGTGATGAATATTATGAAAAGTTTAAAGATTATTTAATAGCTAATGAGGTAGAGATTGAAGAATGCTCTTTGTCGAGTCGTGCAGGTGAACGTCCAAAATCTGCAAGAATGCATGAATTTGATAGAATGAATCGTAATGGTGAAGGTATGCTACCGATTTGTCAGGTCTGTCTTTTACTCTCAACAACCTGCCAATTGTATATGTTTAGCCAAGCCATGCGTGTTTGAACATATGTGAATAAAGAGAATATATGTAATGTGGATCATACATAAGCGTTATCTCAAAAAGAGTTATTTCAAAGAAGCATTAGAGACTAGCAGCCCAACGTTGCTCGGAACACATTTGAAACCTGATTTTTGAGAGTCTCGTTCTCTTTCCTATAATTCAGGGTGTAATTATCAGTATATAATACAGTTAATTATAGCAAGTCCCGTTCTCTCTCTTATAATTCTGAGTGTAATTATCAGCGTTATTTCAATATGAGTTATTTCAAAGAAGCATTAGTGAATAGCAGCCCAACGTTGCTCGGAACACATTTGAGACCTGCTTTTTGAGAGTCTTTCAATCAACTAAATTAGAAACAAAAGATGACAGTGAATACTAGACGGAATCACATCGTTGACAGTGAATACTATACTGAACAGTTTACGGTCCTAGTCGGCTTCTCACGGGCTCGCACACCAACACATGGTATGGCAGTGTCAGGACTGGCCAGTCTGACTGGCCCGATAATATTATATCAATGTTCAGTATTGATTATTAACCTTACCGGTTTAACCGGATGATCTTGGGTTTTGAGTTGAGGGTCCAAGGGTTTTATCTAGGGTCCGAATAAGCGGCAGGTTGATTGAGAGGCGTGTTTCTTAGTTATATATTTACGAACTAGATAGGAATACAAGGACGCTTGGTAGTTAGTACACAAGGTAGGTTTTAGCTGGTTACTCTAACGACGGAGGCTACTCGACGCCGGAGTCTGGCGTGTCCTGCGGACTACATGGTGATGGCTTTACTACGTCTCGCCTGTGACTGCCTAAGACTGACTGAAGGTCTGCTCGGGGAGCTTATATAGGCATGCTATAGTGACGTCACGGAAGTGACGCAGTAACTGCTAACACAAGTAAGGGAGTTACGGTAGACAGCCTGACAGCAGCACGCATACGTGAACGTGGAGGCACGCATAAGTGCACGTGGAGGCACGCTTATGTGCCCCACTCAACTTAAAGCAAGTTCAACATTCCCGAGGTTGAAGTGGCCCCTGACGATGACGTGCTGAAGCAGCCAACGATTGAAGCAGGCACGTCGTGCTGCTAATCTCTAGTATCAACTAGAACAATGCATAGGCTCCGGAGGTGAACTGGTCAGGAAAACCTCGCAGGCCCACCGGCGTACCTTAAATAGTCAGCATCAGGCTACTGGTGCAGCCGCGCTAGGGAGTTAAAGTTAGCAGACTGTTGGGTGGCTGACAAAATATAAACTAATAGAAAAATATGACTGGCTAGCGAAATGACTAGCTGGTAAACGGAAATCGTTAAGTCAGACCTTATGGCAAACAACTTGCATCTAATTCACATCCATAATTGAACCCCACCTAAACCAATTAACACAAGTGACACAATTTCAGTATAGTATGGCAAAGACAAAAATTTACAAGTATTAATTCTCATGAAGCAGCTTACCGGTGCAAACCGCAGTACAGCAAAGCAATGCTGACTGGTAACGAAGAGCGTACAAGATGCGCGCGTCTACAGGGCTCGACAAGCAGTGGACTAAGATTACAGCGCGCTTGACCTAACGTGACAATTTATCGGGAAATCTAATATTTAGCGAGCGTTCCCTCACAGTCTCGTACGCCAAAGTTCCAACATCTTCAGGTATAAATAATATAGTTGCCTGATTTTTCCTCCAAAAAATGCATCGACGACTTATAGGAGGGAGTTTCTAATATATTATAAATCAAGAAAACGTCAATAATATAACGCTGAAGTGAGCTGTGTGATGTCATGTCAACTTGACTGAGTGCGCACGTATTATAGACAACGACTAAGCTATTCTGCAACAGCCGTCACACCTTAGCCGCCATAACAGATAGTAAGCAGATTTATTAACATTCATCACTACGAGCACATACATCATGCATTTGTGAAATCCAGTGCAGGAAATTGCCTAGAAAGTAACTTTTCCTTATCTTCTATTTTCATTTATTTAAACGACCACATGCACATCAGCCATCAGCCTGATGGACTGCAAGCTTTTGGTAGAATTATTCACCTCTTTAATCCGAAAGAAAAATGTTGGAATTATCAGCTCATGGAGAGCCGGAAATGATTTTCAATTTAAACGGCTCTTATTTTTGACTCGTTCCATTTCAAAGTAATTTAACGAAACGTTGAGCGTCAGGCATCATGTAGGACGCCTGCCAGTTTACATGAGTTATGCCGCCATGGGCGCGACGCGCTCTATTCTTTATGATGAGAGCTGACAAACGACGGAAGTCTACGGATTTTCTAACATTAAAATATCCAAATATGGAAATGACACTTTTTACGCTAAACGTGATATAATTAAACGCCTTCAACAATTATATTTAAATCATTGAATATCAATAAGATAAAATTTAATAATAACTGAAGACATATTAATGTTGGAATATTGAATAACTCAACATTAAAAAGTCATCAGTTCATCCCACATTACCACTTACGATGAATAGCATTTTTTCGGCATAATTTTATACAAATTATTTATTCTCAGTTGCACGATACAATAATAAATTATTTAATGTTGACGGTGGGGAGGTGGCTNAATTATAAAAGGAATGAATTTTCATAATCATGTTCGCAGACAATTAATATACAAGATCTCAATAAAATATCACCTAAAGATAGTACATGCCCATCGGCATTGAGTGTGCGTGTTGCATAAGCGAGACGTATGAACTTTATTCCCAACATGTGAATAAACTCAGCTTACTTGAGTCATGAATCCGTTGAGAACTTCAGGGCTGCTCGTGAGGTCTGTTGCGAGGCAGTCATACATGCATGTAAGTTGATTTCTTTTGAAGCCCTTGTTGGTATAATAATATATTATTGAAAATAGCACTGAATTAGCATATATTTATATTGAAATAAGATTACGAATGTTAATTATCCTAACGCATATCGCATCTTGCACCGTCTTTGGATCAACAGACTAAAACTAATTTATTATCCATTCATAAACATCTAATTTTGTCCGGGGTCTATTTCTGCGACCCCCTGATAGATTAGTAACTGACAGTCAGGATACTAGTAGTTCCAAGTATGACTATGGCAGGATCAGTGAAACGAACGGTTAACACTAGATCTATTATAATAATGATAAAGTGGCTCGGTGAGTACAGAAGTAAGGGGATTGACAGGCACAGCACAAGTACGTGCTGGAGGAGCGGCTAGCAAGATGACGGCTAGGCAGTTCCGCTACAACTGACGAGCGGTGCACAGATCGAGCTATATATAGGCCTTAACAGGGATGACGTCACTGAGTGTGACTCTACCATGTGGGTACAGAACATGTTATAAGAGGGTGACGTATGATAACCTAGAGGGTGATAGAAAATACCCTGACAATTTTAACTAATCGATATGTCGCAAGCATCGATTATATCTATCAAATTTTCAGTATTTTAATGAAATATTTTAAATTTAAATTAAATTTGTCAGACTAAAGTAGAAATACGCAGTTATACTCGTACGAATTTTTTTACATGAATATATATAACTTTAATTGTCAATTTTGATCTGTTAAACACGACTGTTTGAAGCGGTTGATGAATATTAAAAGAAGATTAAAGCTAATTTAGTAGCTAAAGAGCTAGAGATTGAAGAATACTTTAGTCGAGTCGTGTAGGTGAACGTCCAAAATCTGCAAGAATGTATGAATTTGATAGAATGAATCATTATGGTGAAGGCATGCTAACGATTTGTCAGGTCTGTCTTTTACTCTCAACAACCCGCCAATATTTTTGTATTTGTTTAGTCAAGCCATGCGTGTTTGAACATATGATATCAAAGAGAATATATGTAATGTGGATCTTTTAAATACGTTATCTCAAAGAGTTATTTCAAAGAAGCATTAGAGACATATAGCAGCCCAACGTTGCTCGGAACACATTTGAGACCTAATTTTTGAGTCTCGTTCTCTTTCCTATAATTTTGAGTGTAATTATCAGCATATAATACAGTTAATTATAGCAAGTCCCGTTCTCTCTCTTATAATTCTGAGTGTAATTATCAGCATATAATGCAGTTAATTTTAGCAAAGCCATCTGGCTAACTGACCAATTAGAGCCTTTAAAATTGCCATCCCTAGCTCCTGTCGACTCAGTGCGCAGTGCGCGTGGGATGAAAGGAGGTTGTGTTGTGTCAACGGCTTCTGCGTTGACTGAGTAGGGAGCATATGAAGAAATGAGTGAGACATTGTCCAAATAGCAATTACTGCGCCTCGATCGCAATTTTTTTGCAATCAAGGCAGTAAATTACATTATTCCCATTCAAAATCGGAGGCCTTTTTTAGAGAGCTACCCAAAGTTAAGAACATTTTGCGAGTTGGAGTTGCGACGATCAGCAGAGAAAGAAAGGAATTTGCGTACGTAGCTAGAAAAGTGGTTGGCTTGTCAACCTCAACATAATTTTGAATCAAAAGGCATGAAGATATTGTTTTAGTGAATGATCATAAAACTCCTAGATATGAATATAAACATTTGTTTGTAAATTATAGCATTAAAGGAAAACAAATTAGCTGGCATAAACTCAATTATATGTTTTTCCCCCAAACACCGTTTAGCACGATCACATACTGTATAATGCCTATGTTGAATTATTGACAAAATTCTATCACAATTCACCGTGTTGCACGTATATCAATAGTTTTATATTGCTTCGGCACACTCAAAACGTGTACGAAACTCCACTTGCGAACCTGCGAGCAGGAGCAGAGCTAAGTACTATTTCCTCTATATATCTAAAGAGATTTTAATTCTATTTTACGCGCATCCGTGAGCAGCGATGTGGCTGCACATCGCCTTGACTGAGCATGCGCTAGTTTCTAGCTCCAACTAAGCTATCAGCAACGACCGTTGAATCTCTGCGCGCCATCATCGACAGAGAGCAGATGTATTGGTCCGATCAGTAAAAAAAATTAAATGCCTTCAACACATCCAATTCATACATCGTGTATATGTAAGAATCAGTTCAGGGGATTGCGTAGCACGAAACACCTGCTACTTGTAGATGATAAGATTTATATATATAAATGACAGTATTATTTACGCAGCCCTTAGTCTGATGTGCTGCGATGCCAACAAGCTAATGGCGGAATTATTCACTAGTTTAATCATGGAAAATATAGTAAGTTTCAGCTTATGGTGAGCAGGAATAAGGTATAAAGTTTGTCATCTTTTTTATCTCCGAATCCTCCAAGAGAGTAAATGATAATAAATTAATAATATTCCTCGATTGTTTGAATTGCAGATTAAACAGAACTTAACAAGCAAACATTTGCAACAACAATTTATTGTGATTTTTGAGTTTATTTTTTGTTATAAAACTTAATGGCAATCTGCATATATCCTCATATCGAAATAATCTAACCAAAACAGTGAGCGCCAGATGGCAGGTGCGACGCCTTCATTTTACACAAGTTACCCCGACACGGTCTCTAGAAGCTCCGTGCTTTGTTATTAGCAGTGACTGTCGGTAGAAATCTACGGATTGCTTAACGTAAATCTTAAATGTAGATTCAATTATTACACCTCCATGTATGATGTATGAATCAGCTAACTAGAATTGAAAACTAACCTAGCTGTTGTTTCATTCCCGTATACGAAGAATGGATTCTAGTTGACACTAATCATCAAACGTATTTATCGTTTCGATAGAACAATCTTCAAGTCAATCAATCCAAGAAACTGCTAAGCCGAAATAGCTAGACGACGCTCCTACGAGTTTCTAGATGCAGAAGCGATGAAGCTGTTGGTTGTCACTGTCGTGCGCTCAAAACGAGAGCTTGGAAACGCCGTGTGGTCACCAAAACTTGAAAATGACAAAAATTAGTAGCGAGTTTTCAAACACGTGCAACAAGAATAGTCCCAGGCTTGAAGGGTAAGTCCTATGAAGAATGATTAATGATTATGAAGCTTCTAAGCCTATGTTATCGACGTCTGCATGGGTGGTGGCCTCATTGAAGTATACAAGTATACCCACGGTTTATGCAAGGTCCCTGGAGAATCACTAGAATTTGAAGCAAGAATCAATACCAGGGCCACGGCTATTAACTAAAAAACTGTGGTGCAAATCATTCAGGCGACAACATTTCTCGCTTCGCGTCACCGTTACGAACACAGTTAAGCAGATACGTCAGGTGAACCTGCTGCTCATCACACACAAACGCTTGGCTGGTGTTTTGACTCTGTTTTATTTTAGCAAGGTCGTCAATTTCCTGTACGGTAAAAACCTGAGCATTTCTTGCATAAATTTAAAACAGATTAGGACAAAATTGCGCGTATTTATTGGCTTATGGAGATAGTTCTATTTGTCGCTCCTCACCAGCAGAAAAGAAGTATGCAGTTCTGGGGTCATTTCCAGGTTATATGCCTCCTACCCGCACATAATTTCAGTTACGGGCGACAGAAGCTCAAAAATAGTTTTCAAATCGTTCAACTTTTTAAGCAACACGTGAGGCGAGAAAGCGATATGTGGCTGCCACATCGCCATGACTGAGCATAAGCTATATTGATGCTACGACTGAGCTATTCAGAACGACTGTCAACCCTTGCGCGGCATCATCGACATTATGTATAATTATTAATCTTCATTACAATGGTCACATAAATCGTATAAGTGTTTACTTTAGTGCAGGAAATCTCGTAGCACGAAACACTTATTTCATATCTATAATAATTTATGAACACGACAGCATGATATTTTATATGCAGTAGGGCGGCTTGAAAGCGGAAATTTTCGAATTTCAAAATGCTTCACTGCTGGAAAGTTGCTACTCCGTGTAAAAATGTGTACACAATTTCAGGTCGATAGGAAAAGTTTCAGAGGTTATATCATTAATCTGAAATATCGGGTAATGAAATATTTTAATTAATTAATTTTTTTAGATATTTAGACCTATGAAATTCAAATTTGTTTTTAGTCTTGAAAATTTTAATGCATTTATATGTTATTCGGCGTAGAGTAAATTCATCCAGCACGGCAAGAGCAATCTTCATTGGTCCGATTCTATAGCTGGACTAACGCCGGACCGTAATTGGGAATTATCAGCTTCTCTGTACTACGGTTGGAGCAGTAGCAGTACATTTGCTTTGTATCTGATATTATAGGAGACCAAAAGAAAAAAGTGGATATTTCCAAAAGTGGACAAAGCCTAGGACATTTCATGTTAGCAACTGGTATACCTACCATGGAGCGCAGGCATTAATTAAGGAACTAGCTATAAGCATAGTAGCCAATTTAAGTTTTTCTAGTAAACGCATCTTAGCCAGAGATGCAGAGCCTAAGTTAATTTCAAGTGCTAGTAGCAGCAGCGATGTGGCTGCACATCGCTGCACATGCATCACAAAAATACATACTAACTTATTTACCATTTTTCTAGTTGACTGGGTCACATAGCTAGATTTACCGCAGTTTACGCTCTGCTTCTCATTTTTCTACGATCCGCAAGTATTTTTCGTTACTTTGTTTCGTGGGGAACTATATAATTATTAAAGGAATGAATTTTCATAATCATGTTCGTAGACACTTAATATACTAGATCTCAGTAAAATACCACCTAAAGATAGTACATGCCTATCTGAATTGAGTGTGCGTGTTGCGTGTGCGAGACGTATGAACTTTATTCCCAACATGAGAATAAACTCAGCTTACTTGAGTGGGTTGAGTCATGAATCCGTTGAGTATCAGCATATAATACAGTTAATTATAGCAAGTCTCGTTCTCTTTCCTATAATTCTGAGTGTAATTATCAGCATATAATACAGTTAATTATAGCAAGTCCCGTTCTCTTTCCTATAATTCTGAGTGTAATTATCAGCATATAATACAGTTAATGATAGCAAGTCCCGTTCTGTCTCCTATAATTCTGAGTGTAATTATCAGCATATAACACAGTTAATTATAGCAAGTTCCGCTGCACTCCTCAATTAGTACGGAAAGCTCCGAACTTTACCCTAATCTTGAACGCTAACGCTAATATATCATGCGCTAATATTACTATGTACATAAGCATATTCGTACCAGTCAATTAACAGCATCTCTCATTTGGTAGGAATAGCATAGGCAGCGATTGATCCATCACTAGACAAAGGGATTATGATGATTTAATTTCAATTACAAGGGTCACACAATAAAGGTGATTATGATTATGAAATTCAATTTATTGATTATGAATTTTAGACTAGGAATTTAAAAGCAAAGAAAATACCACATAAATTCACCATATCTTAATAAGAGAAAACGTTTCGGAGCCTAGCTCCATCGTCTGTTCATAACACAAAATTCTGTTCAGAAAAAGTTCAGTCCTAGAAACACAAATAAATCAATTAGTAAAGTAAAATGCACTGTAAGGTTTTGAAAAAGTTCAGAAAAAGTTCAGTCCTAGAAACACAAATAAATCAATTAGTAAAGTAAAATGCACTGTCATGTTTCAAAACGGAAATAAATAAATAATACATGAAATTAACGCTAGTAAACGGCCTGCCTATTTACTATTTCAAGAGGAAAGGAGCTAAAAGCGGCATTAAGACTAGGCTTCTGTTTGAATATATATACAGGGATTCTAAAATTCGTAGATCACTAACACCGGATGCGGAAGCTAGAATGTTGAAATCACATCAGATACAGAGGTGTTGCACTGCTCGGCATGAACACGTACAGCAGAATGAGGTGGATGTGCAAGAAGGTTCCCCGTTCTATATTTTAGACTGATTCATATTATCAGTTGAAGAAAAAAACAAAATATTACGAGTTTGATTACCGTAAATTGTTACTGCGATAGAATTATTGTAGATAGTAAATATATATTACTCAGATAAATTCACAATTTGAATATATTCTATCGATTATATTAAAATCATTCAGTCGTTTATGTTTATTAACCATTTATGTCTTCTTTGACACGTTTGACCAATTCACATGAGGCACATTCAGTAGTAGTAGTACATTTGCTTTGTATCTGATGTTTTAGGAGATCACACCAGAGATCACACCTCCCATACTGAGCGCAGCTTGATTTTTATCAGGATCCCTGTATTATCTTGCTACTCTTCTCTTGGGTTCAGTTTAATTTCTATTGCACTCTCACCGGCCGGTGATTCACACAGCTGAAGACAGCAGTGTTTAAGCTCCAACATTTGATATAATCTTGTATCCCGCTCAGCTGTTAACTGTCAGCACCCNGAAGACGACAGCATGATATATTATATGCAGAAGGGCAGTGAGTACAAAATTAAAAATGTGTACAAAATATTAGGTCGAAAGGAAAAGTTTCAGAGGTTATATCATTAATCTGAATTATCGGTTAATGAATTGTTTTAATTAATTAGAGTATTTTTTAGAAATTTAGACTTATGAAATTCCAATTTGTTTTTAGGCTTGAATTTTTAATGCATTTATATGTTAATCAGTATAGAGGAAATTCATCCAGCACGGTAAGAGCGGCCAATCTCCATTGGTCCAATTCTATAGCTGGACTAACGCCGGACCATAATTGGGAATTATCAGCTTCTCTGTACTACGGTTGGAGCAGTAGCAGTACATTTGCTTTGTATCTAATGTTTTAGCAGGCAAAAAGAACGGACTTTTCCTGGCTAAAATTTACCATCTGGTGATTTGGAACTACAACTTGAAGCTTGCCATCAAGTTTCTCTTTCCGATCGTGGAGCAGCTACTCTTTTCATTTCATTGCGGTAAGATTTTAATTTGTGAATTAAAACTTTTATAATTATAAAATAATTGAAATGTATGTGTTATTCATTTTATTTTCATATATGATCAAATGATAGTAACTATCGATGGATTATATGCGTGAAATGAAATTGATAATATCTTATTCTATGAGTCATAAGGTTCATTATGAGGGAGTTAATCGAAGGATCAAATCAAATCAAGAGAGTCTCTGACACATCCTGTTTTTGTTTTGACGATAAAAGAGATCTTATGCAGAAAAAATTGGGATAAATATTGACGGAAAACAATCTCAGAATAAGATAAATGTCCAATCATGGAACTGCATGAATCTCAATACCTAGGACATTTCACGCTATAGCCACTCTTATACCTAGCATATAGGGCTCAGGTATTACCTGTGTCCAAAATTTCCAAATGAAACGTTTCTACTAGACGCATCTTAGCCAGGGATGCAGAGCCCAAGTTTATTTCAACATAGCATACAGCGCTGACTTCTGCTCTACCGTGAGGTTGTTCTCTAACTTCATTTTATCTCTAATATCTGTTTCCGACCACTGCTCTGATGCCCTATCATCTGACCATTCTTACATACTGCAGTTACTTTTACTACATTGAATATCAATGCCTTGAATGATACCACTAAAGCTCTGTAATTTCGTATTCATTGGTTTTCCGTCATAGAAAACACTTTCCTCTGAATTATTTGCAACACGAGAAATGATATTAACCGTAATAGGCACATAGTTAACTTTCTTGAGATCCAGTTTCATATTTACTGCCGCTAACACTGGGACATCCTCATATAGTAAACATGTTTGTCTTATTGAAGTGCAACCACCTAAAGTCGGCCGGGGGCCCAAGATGCTGCCATACAAGCAACTGCATGGGAGCCAAGCCTTTCACGCTACCTGCCTTTTTTCCTAGAAGAAGGAGAGGTTCCTAAATATCAAGGGAGAGGTTTAGGAGAGGTTCCTAAATATCAAATACATTATAAATTTGAGGGGAGACCCTCCCCTTAACTCGTTTAGTGTGAAGCAGATGGAAAACTCATCTTTGCTTTACTTTCAGCGTGCAAAATTGAACTAACATGAACGACCTATAGGAGATGCCGATTCAAAATAATGGCGAATTGTTTGATAAAGACACGAAGAACACTAACAGGATGAGGATCAAAAGATATAAAAAATAACATATTGAGGACACAATACGCTTGGAAATTTTAGATTCGGGACTTACGTGATTGTAGTCCAGGTCCTTGAGCAGTACAAAACCATTTCGTGGGGATAATGCACAAGGGAAGGCTGGCAGTTCATGTTAGCTTACAGTTGAGCGACTTAATCTCTCTATAGCGGGAGACAGAAAAAAGGGCTGATGGAAGACGCCTCAGGCAGTTTGTATCTTGGAGTTCTGTCGTAAATGCAGTGGTTCTCAAAAAGATTCTTAATTTTACACTTAGGCAGTGATTCGCAAGACTTAATTGTGTGGGTCGGGTTGTTTCCGAAGTGTTTATCTATTAACTATCACAAACATTTGTAGATAGTCATCAAGCTTGAGATTAGTGAGCAAACCCATGGTTGTAGACTTTCCATGATCTAAATAATTCGCTTCTATCATAGAACTGAAGCTCTGATCACACGATATATGGTCACTCTATATTGCTGGGCCGCTTCGTGTAATTGTCAGTATCGTCGTGGGTCGAGATAAAGTTCGATTTCTTGAATACAATTCATTTCTGAATCTAAAATAATTTTTGCGTTTAGGTGAATGTAGAAGCAGACCTGATGTTCTGCCAACCGGACAAAAAGAAATAGCTTGCGAGGAGCTGGTAATGGAATTTACTGACTCTTTACGTGACAGAATACGAGGAAATATGCATTGAATTCTGCACCAGTCCCATAGAGTGCGCGTGATTCCTCACGAACCCAAATTTTATCTCACAGGATTTTTTTTCGCTCGTAAAAAATTAACTAAGATAAAACTCGTCGCACGCACCTTAATTTCGCTCACAGCAAATAGCCTTCTGAGTGAAACGCTTAAATAATGCAATATTTATCTTAATTGACGTGAGACGCGAACTGTCTTATGTTTGCATTCTTCTAACGCTTGATGTCACATTCATGACATTCACGCTTCTCATGATAAAAGAATGAAATAAGAAGGAAAAGTTAAAGACGATCATATTTTGTAGCAATTTTTCCTCATCTATTGTTATGTACACCTCGGAAATTCCAAGTTCTTGTAAATAATTCGAAAGTAAACCTAAGATTAAGGTGGTATTAATTGCGTATCTATAATGGCTAACATGGAATGAATGCGAGTTGTCTTCAGAAGCATCAAATGCAATGTGCAATTTAGCCAGTAATTCAAGTAATATAACAAGAGGTAACCGCTCATAACTCCAACAAGAACTTGAACCATTAAAACTTCGCAAACAAAAGTAACAAACAACAGTTTTACAGCTAGTTACAGTAGTTAATTCGTTAGTGCAGACGATCATAGCGATGTGGTTTGAATACATGAAAAGCATAATGGTGAACATTGACGCTTTTTTTAAAGGTCTCTTTTACATTTGTAGCCTCATTTGAAATTAATGGGTTTCCCTGTGCACAAATCAACTAAAAACACATGCACTGTAATTCCCAAGACGATCCTAAGCTATTAAATTAGATCACCTTATTAATTAAATTAAATCACTTTATTATTCCCGCTATCAGCAGGTAGGTTTTCTAGCCCAAAATGTTTTTTTAGATGTTAAAGTTTTGGTAACAACATAAGTTATCTATAACAGTTTTACATAACAGTTTTCAAAAGTATATTTATTGGTAGATAAATAGGTTGAGGTGCTCAAATGAGTAGTTGATGTTAATATGTGGAGGATGTATCCAAATTTTCAAGCAGCAATTTTGGGCCGGTGGCGGATGAAGACGTATAAAAAATAGCGAAAAAATAGCGAAATAGCCTATTTTGAGTACGACTCATAATTGATAGATTTTTATTCTTTTTTTTTTGTATCACATACTTGAACCAACGCCTGGTAATAAGAGTAAAAATTAATATTTGAAATCACTCTGCAAATGAATTTTGAGCTGCACTAATACAAATTAATTTTTACAAAGAGGCATTTTCTTATATTCCCGCCGTTCCCAGGCTCTGTCAAATTTATAAAATATAAATCAGTATCAAACTAAGCAAAATCACACATTTGGAACATCAACGCATTGGGAAATGCAGAGAAAAACCTCATTGTCAATTATGTGGAACACATGAAGTTTCGATGTATATCACCTCCATTATTATAATTGTTAACAGATGTTCGTGAATTCCTGGACCACGCTAGTTTACATTTGTTACCCATCAGCATAAACCAAACCTTCTTATTCACAACATAATCAACAATATGTATGAACGTTCACGTTTTGATTTTAATTTCTGATTATTTATTAATTTTCAATTGTAGATTTAGTTTATTTGAAAACATGACTCCATATATGAAGTTTTAATTCATTTTCACGATTTTCACAAACAGTTCTCAGATTTCCTAATGGGCACGAACAATTTTCATAAAAAGTTAATTGGATTAACTCCCGTTTAATCAGAATATTAAGTCGGTTGTTGATGTTAATTCTATGTGCGTAGTATAAAAATCTTTCGTATCCCGCTATACGGAAAACCATATAATATCATAGTGATATCATAACATATCATAGTGATGTCGGTGTTTCTTCTACTGTCGCCGATTCTCGTACTTTTCGTGACTTGTTCACAGGGGATCTAAAAACAGGTCATTCGACCGGATCTTTTGTAAACTGACAGTTTGAAATAGCTACTAGACTTACACCAGGTTCAAAATGGCCCTAAATGAGCTAGTAATTTCATCAATTTCGATACAAATGCCTTTGCCTGAAACTGTTTGAACGACTGTGCTGAAAAGTGTTAGAATGGAAATATATAGCAAATCTAACAGGCTATCACATGGATGCACTATTTTGCCCCAACTAGTTGTTCTTTCATCAGTGCACTACGGTTTGGAAGGGAGATTGAATTTTTTAGCGGGGATGAGACGTTCTAATTTTCAATAATGATATATGTAGAATAACTTGGGCATAATAGAGAACATCAATGTAAAGAACAAAAATTTACATATGTGAAATTTGCGTGTGGTAACACCAACTAAAACGATCGATGTTCAAATATTTTGCAACTTAGAATAGCTAACACAGTAACCAAACTTATTTGTAAACACGGAAAAAAAACAATGTAAATCTAACCATTAAGAATGATTTCCACAGTAACAAACTTTGGTCAAGTTATTGCAACTCGTTAGCTCATGAAAATTTGAACACAGCTGCCCCGAGAAGCCTGCCTGTACAACTCGCCGTGAATTGCCGGCTTTCGTGATTGTTATAAAACATGACACCTTCCTTTGAAAACGGACTTGAACAGTTAATGTTATCGTTAAACGGCCTAAATTAAAAATCTAAATTTTCAACCAAGTTATTATATTACTCGAAAATGAATAATATTTAACCTAAACAAAATATAAGATTTTAATGTAGATGAAAGATTTTGTTGATAGGATTTTAATGTAGAACAATCAGTGGAGTGGAGCTTATGTACTCCTAATTTATGTTTTGACTAATGAATTTTATACGATCTTTAACGACAATATTAAACATCATCAAATTTCGCCGTCGAGTAACGTGCTTTTAAAAAGCGACGTCCTCTTTAACGGTATTGACGATACCGCACATTTCGTGTGAATTTATGATTACAAATATTAATATTGGAACAAAAGTTTTAATTAAAAATTGAAATCATTGATTGTTTAAAAAGCTCACACCTGAGCTTTCTCGAATGCTGATTGTTCTGTCCAGATAATTATGTCTTTTTGGCATTGCTGGTTGATTGATTGGCACAAGCATAAATCAGTAAAACTGCGGGCAATATTCAGAATTCTTTAGTTATTCCTATGCCGGGAATTTAAAATTAGCATTAACTGTCAGTAGAGATACGAATAATTGCACAAGCTCAAATCATAATCGATTATCGATTGAATTAAGTAGAGTTTGAATATACAAAATAAATATTATTCAAATTGATAGTGTTTCTTTTTTCACAATCATTTAAAATGTAACAAACGATAAGTTTACAACAATTTGACCTTCACACTGATGTTGTTTTTAACAATGTTAATAGAATTTTATGGAAATTACATTTATCTCTGCTAGCTATTTAAGTCTCGAAATGCTCAGTTTTTTCATTAATGGTTATGAATTGTAAATCTAAATTTGGTTGAGGCATCAATTGCACGCACACCATCGGCACTTAAGTCTAATAGAATAGCAGTACAGTAGACTATTAACAACACATTTCCTTACTATTATCTCATTGAGTATAAATATATAACATATGGAGATGACATATTCCCTATTTACAGTATCAGTTCATATACAGAATATGTACAGCGCGTCGGAGAAGCAATTGTCTAGCGTCATTTATCTTCGTTAATTGGTTCACATAGCTACGCGTGGTTCACATGAGTGGTTGAACGCTGGTTCATGAAAGTGGTTCGGGATATCAGATAAAGATATTATTCTAATACTCAATTGAGTGATGTTCTTAGTGATTCAAATCATAGGTGAATTAAGAACATTCATGTGTCAACATTCATGTGTGGAGGCGTGCACCGCAGTACCAATAGAATAAAACCTATGGTAACGGTGGCTACAATAGGTCCTATTACCATAGGACCTATTGTAACGGTGGTATTTGTGTACATTAAATGAATGTGTAAAGTCAAGCGTGCAGCACAAAAACAAGTTTGTGCGGCAGTTGACACAAATGCAAAATATTCTCGTTTGCACTAAAGCTGGAGAGTGCTGATTAGTGATGATCAAAAAACAATATCGGTGTAAAGAGAAATAAATTCTGTCAAAAAAAATACGGGTGCCTATGAGGGCAATAAAAAAAACTGATTTTCATGACCAGTGCTTCAAAAAATTTCAAAACTCTAACTTAAACACTTATATACATTTTAGGGGGAGCGCCCACACACATTAATAAGCAATATAGTCAAGACACGGCAAACGTTGAAATTTTGATACACTTTATCACAACGAACACTCTAGCACTCAGCTGGCGTGACATGCTAGCGTGTGGATACACTAGCATTGAGCTGTCGAGTCGCTAACGTGTGAAGACTCTAGCACTCAGCAGGCGTGACATGCTAATAAAATATTCCAGAATTATGGACAACAGAATAAAAAATCCTTCAAGAAAGTCCTAGGTTATCCTGAGAGTCCCTCATGACAGGAGCGGTGATTGGAGTTGCCGAATGTGAGCATCCAAACTCAAATCTAAAATCACAGTTTCCTATAAAAAGTCTATGTCAAACTCCAATACTGTGCTTCCTAGTGATGATTAAATGTATTAAAATAAAAATTTTAGTACAATTAATCATATTTATTTTCTTGATTTATGGAAAATTATTGTTGGCATGAAATTGTTTTTGGTATAAGGCATAAATTTGGAAATGGTTGTTGATCGTGTTTGTAATGCTTATAAAAAATATCAGTTGGAGAATAAACAAATTTTCCCTCAAAATATTCCCTGAAGCTTTCAATATACGTCCAGTGTTTCATTACAATCGCATTAGCCTCCTTCCTAATATTTCTGCTTCACTTCTGAACTTAGAATTGTCTCTTTCATGTTTCCATTACATCCATAGGCGTCGCTATGCAACACGTGTGTTGGTGCTCGTAATTCGCTTCATTTTCTTTTCCGTAATGTTTTTTCTAACCAAATTACAGCTTAACCAGCACGAAAAGAAATTGCGTATTTTGCCCTTTACATTTGTAAGACAATTATTTCTAGCCACAAGCATGTTCGGGAAAAAATTGTACAATGACGAATAATTTTCATGGTGAAGAGGTTAAATCTGGCGGTATTTTGGTAGTGTTTCTGGTGGCTGAACCCTCAGCTGGAGCTGGCCGCCGATAAGCCGTCCAAAACAGGTGTTGAGAGGTTTTTTATATAGCTACTACGGTTCTCAGAACCACCAAAGATTGGTTCAGAGGGTTCAGAACCAGTATAGATCCTTCGGCCCCTCCTGCTGAACCGCTGACTCTAGACCTGCAAATAAAGAAGACGTGACCAACTTCACATTCACAGTGCTTTTCCTACCGGAACTTAAGTTCAAATGTTCAATCTCCGTGTCGGCAAATCAGGCATCTTATTTATAATGTCATTCTAAACTGAATTGTAACTTAACCCTCTACCGCCTGACATGAGTAACCGGAGCAATATTGTCACAAGCCTACTTCCCAAAAAGGATACGTTCTTGTCATTGTACAACATATTCAGAGCTAGTTCAGGTAATCCCTGCAAAAAACGGCACTGGCCCAACGATAATCCAAAATCTATAGTGAGCGCAAAATGACCTGCACTGATGGTTGCCGCCACGTACGAAAACTTTAATTAAATGTTCTCTGTTGCATACAAACGTCTTCGGGTTGCAAAACTCAATAGTTTACGTATGATTTAAGTTGAAAGTTATGTTCAAAATGAAAGTTATGACATACGGCGGTAGAGGGTTAAGTATATTAGGGGGGGAAGTTATAAAAGCAATGCACGTTCCCAATGCAATTCCTGCCTAAGTTAAGCAACTTACTGCCACAACATAGAAGGATGCAAATAATACTCACGACCGCATGAATATTTCAACACCTTGATACTTATATACAGCAGCATTGTAGCTATGAATGAGGATTACAATAGTTTATAACGGACGCCACAATTAAGTGACTGTATCAATTATAACGGTAACGATTCACGGGATGATGGTAATGCACTAATGGTAATGAGGTAATGTTATGATCACCTGCCCCCACGGCGGTGTAACTGCATAGACTATAATTATAATATTTAATGCAGTCATAGTAATGCCATAATATTAATGGAGTAATGGTATCATCACCTGTAGCCACGGCGGGGTAACTGTATAGACTATAATTATAATATTTAATGCAGGTAATGCCCTAATGGTAATGAAGTAATTATGGAATCACTACCTGTGGCAACGGCGGGGTAACTGTATACATAGACTGTAGAGATAAAATTTAATGCAGTCATAGTAATGCCCTAATGGTAATGAAGTAATGAAATCATCACCTGTAGCCACGGCGGAGTAATTGTATAGACTATAATGATAATATTTAATGCAGTTAATGCACTAATGGTAATAAAGTAATGGTATTATCACCTGCAGCCACAGCGGGGTAATTGTATAGACAACAATGATAATATTTGATGCAGTTAATGCCCTAATGGTAATGAAGTAATGGTATCATCACCTGTAGCCACGGCGGGGTAGTGGGCAGAGTACCCAGCGTCGAGGCCGTGAGCCGCCAGGTCCCCGGAGAAGGCGTCGTGGTAGCGGCCCCAGCCGTCCGGCTTACTCATGCTCATCTGGTGGAATTTTATGTGGTACAGTACAGTGCTGGGAAGTGCAGTGCAGTACAAGGCAGTGCAGTGCAGTATAGTGCAATGCAGTGCAGTACAGTACAATGTAGTACAGTACAATGCAGTGCAGTACAGTGGGGGGTAGGCTGAATGTTGGGGCGCTCGTTGTACGCTTTATAGGATGATGTTACATTGTACATATTGCTGTGGTACTCTATATGTGCGCTTAATAGTGCGATGTGTTCGCTTTATAGTGTGCTGTGCTCATGCTGTAGTGTGCTGTGCACGCACTGTTTTCTTGACACACTCGAGAGACTGAAATGCATGCTGCCGAGGAGCGGACGGTGGTGGCTATCGAGGAGACCCGGAGTGTTTGTATCGACACGCTCAGTGCACTGCTAAGATAAGGACTTCAGTGGCCCTTATCCTTTGACAGCTCAATGATCCCGTTAAGCAAGGAATGCTTATGAGCTTAGTTCACAGTATGTGTTAATAATGTGACGAACAGCAGACCTCCAATAAGTGCAAGAAGTAGGATTATGAACATCGAGTTTGGACAAAATGACTTTAGGAAGGTTATCCAAGAAATGCGGTTTTCAGCTGTAGGGCCTGAGAGAGTCTCCGGAGTGCTGTTGAAGAAGGGTGTCAGAGAAGTGAAATTTCTTCTCCTATCTGCACTGGATAGCAAAACAAGAGGTGAAGAAAGTCCGTAAATTAAAGGCAGATGAACTTTAGCTCTAAAAATGTCACAGGAGGTTGTTCCTTAAAGTACGTGGCTGGATTATGTAGTAAATGAAGATTTAATCGTGGGCGTTCATGCTTGACGCTTAATAGCAGCAGCATCACCAAGAATTGTAACCTTGTTGCAAAAGTTGTAACAAAGTATTGTAGCCTTGCTCTGAAACGTTTCAGAATACTATTGAAAGATGTATGATCTGTTTCAGAGCACTATTGCTCTTTCCCAGAAGTACTACTACCATCAATCGACTTCACTGACTTTCAGGACCACGATCAGAAGACTGCTGACTACTAGCAGACTTAAGGGCAATGTCTTACATTCACAATATTTGCAACATAACCACGCTATGTTCCATTGTGTATGTATTAAGTCTAAAGGGGGTGTGGGTATAATTTGGAAGGATTTATATGCACTGTTGCAAGATCTGCACGTGTTTTGTCGTATTAATTTCTTAAAAATTTTGTACGTTGTCGATAGTACAGCAGGCATTCTTACCTGTGCAGGTACGGCAGGCAGGGCAGGTATACGGGCCAGGGAAGGCTGTAGGCCTATACCGTACTGCTGGTACATAGCAGGCCTACTTACCTGCGCAGGCACGGCAGGCAGGGCAGGTATACGGGCCAGGGAAGGCTGCAGGCCTATACCGTACTGCTGGTACATAGCAGGCCTACTTACCTGCGCAGGCACGGCAGGCAGGGCAGGTATACGGGCCAGGGAAGGCTGCAGGCCTATACCGTACTGCTGGTACGGCCGCGGGGAGCAGGACGACATGGCGGCCTGGTACATGTCGTGTGCCATGCTGCGGTGACTGTACGCCTGTGATAGAGTACAGTACAGTACAGTAGAAAAACAGTACGGTACAATACAGTACAATGTAGTGCAGTACCGTACAGTGCAATGCATTGCAGTACAGTACAGTGCAGTGCACTACACTGCAGTACAGTGTAGTACAGTACAATGCAGTGCAGAGCAGTACAGTGCAATACAGTGCAGTGCGGTGCAGTGCAGTGCAGTGCAATACAGTGCAGTGCAAAGCAGTACAGTACGGTAGAAAAACAGTGCAGTACGGTATAATACAGTGCAATGTAGTGCAGTATTGCACCGTAAAACATAGTACAGTACAATACAGTTCAGTACAGTACTGTACAGTACTATAAAGTACAGTACAGTAGATGGTTTTACAATCAGAAATACGCCTGGAATAAAATAAAATGCAGTACAGTACAAAAACAGTGCAGTACGGTACAATACAATACAATGTAGTGCAGTATAGCACCGTACAACACAGTACAGTACAATACAGTTCAATACAGTTCAGTACAGTACTATATAATACAGTACAGTAGATGGTTCTACATCTACAATCAGAAACGAAACACTCACATAAATAGTATACAATACATTCACTTGACTCATATCTAATATAGAGAATTCAGTTATAACATAACTAGTCTATAATAATATAAAGTTGCAATAAGATTCTTCTATTATTCATTAGCACCGAATATCCAGCAAATTTGTCGTTAGAAGAAAAACGATAAAATATGAACATGAGTTGGACTTCTAAATGCACCACTAATTGTCTATAAATAAAGATGTAGTTTCATTAAACATTGTTCTTAAAGTAATGGGTGAGCTATCATGAAGTGATTTTCGTTGAACATGTAAAAAGTTCGATGATGTTAATAACTTAATAATAATAATCACGAGACAAAAGACAGATGAGAACCTATATATATAATGCGTTCTCTGATACTCGTCGATTGATTAGATAAAATCAGATTTTTTGCTGCTACGGACATAAATTTAATCATTATATCCTTAAACATAATTTTAAATAAGTGCCATTGCAGTAAATCATAGACAATTTCAAAATTGTATTTATTTTTACTAAGCTATATCACAAAAAAATCTCATCAATCACATGGCGCAAACATTTAGAGGTAAAATGTAGAAAATAATTGCCATCATATTTTACTTATAAGAACCGATTTTTTACATAATTTGATATTCTATGTATCCAAGAACAGGCGATAACCGACCTGATCGTCTGCATGTTATCACGATGTAATCAAAAATATTATTAAGAACTCAGCCCAATATTCCTCACATCATAGCTCAATATATATTCCTCAAATCATAATTCAATATTCCTCACATCTTAACTCAACATTCCTCACATCATAACTCAATATTCCTCACATCATAACTCAATATATATTCCTCAAATCATAATTCAATATTCCTCATATCATAACCCAATATTCCTCATATCATAACCCAATATTCCTCATATCATAACTCAATATTCCTCACATCATAACCCAATATTCCTCACATCATAACCCAATATTCCTCATATCATAACTCAATATTCCTCACATCATAACTCAATATTCCTCACATCATAACTCAATATTCCTCATATCATAACTCAATATTCCTCACATCATAACTCAATATTCCTCACATCATAAC
>NW_025939044.1:56084-72852 GCF_000764305.2 Hyalella azteca | reverse complement strand
TGATGCTTCGTAATGCTACAATTGATGCTTCGTAATGCTACAATTGATGCTTCGTAATACTACAATTGATGCTTCGTAATGCTACAACTGATGCTTCGTAATGCTGCAATTAATGCTTCGTAATGCTACAATTGATGCTTCGTAATGCTACAATTGATACTTCGTAATGCTACAATTGATACTTCGTAATGCTTCGTAATGCCACAACTGATGCTTCGTAATACTACAATTGATGCTTCGTAATGCTACAATTGATGCTTCGTAATGCTACAATTGATGCTTCGTAATGCTACAATTGATGCTTCGTAATGCTACAATTGATGCTTCGTAATGCTACAATTTATGCTTTCTATTCCCAGTTGTATGCAACTTGATTTAGTTAAATTATATTTCATAGTTAATACTCAATTCATAGATAATTGTATTTTTCCAATACTATAAATCTCTTTAGTGCTTTATACCTGGAAATAAACTTTAATATGCCGCAGAATATCCCATTATAGCTGACAATTGCCACAGCAATAAAATGTGCGACCTCATCTCGTTGTAACAAATAAATGAATACAAAACTGTCATTTGAAGCCAAAAATTTATGGACAGCAGCTAAATCCAGTGTTCGGAAATCTATAGAAGGTTCATTGGAACTTTCCGTGATTTACATTCCTTATTATATGATTTCTCGTTAGAAATCTAGATTCTTCAGATGCTTTTATTATTTAATTGCAAAAATGATTTAGTTTATGATAGGTTGATAGGATGCACATAATTTCGTTCCCGTTCACGAAATTTTCCGGTGAAAGCTATTACATCTTCAATAAAATCTTACAAAATTAGAAAAACGTTAGAGTATAGCAATGTCATTAAAACAGCTCTTGTTTTAACAAATTCAAGTTGATTTTGTTTAGGTGGTCCATGGGTCGGGGTGGTAGGACCTATGAACATCACGGTACCTGGGAGGACAAGGAGTAGGTGGTCCATGGGTCGTGGTGGCAGGACCTATGAACATCACGGTACCTGGGAGGACAAGGAGTAGGTGGTCCATGGGTCGGGGTGGCAGGACCTATGAACATCACGGTACCTGGGAGGACAAGGAGTAGGTGGTCCATGGGTCGTGGTGGCCAGAGTTCTGCAGGGAGTGGAGGCCGGGATGGTAAGGGTCGTAGAGGTCTGGGTGGCCATGGACCCCCAGATGGCCCAGGCCCGCCCCCGCGCGGGTGTAGTTGCTGTTCCAGAAAGACGCGGGGAAGTTGCGGGCCGACATCGGGGACGTGGCGCCTGCAAATGGGGGAAGAGGGTGTTAATGGGGGGCGTGTAATGGGGCCGGGGAAAAGGGGAAATAAAATGAGGCTGAGTAATTGGGCTGGAGAATAGGGGGAGCAAAATGGGGCTGGGAGATGGAGAGCATGAAATGGTACTGAGGAATGGGGGGTATGAAAAGGGTCTGAGGAATGGTGGGCATAAATAGGGCTATAGAATAGAGGGCATGAAATATCACCTATTAGAAATGAAAATGGGTAAAAACAGTTCTGCACTGAACAGTTCTGCACTGAACAGTTCTGCACTGAACAGTTCTGCACTGAACAGTTCTGTACTGAACAGTTATGCGTCGTGCAAAGTTCTTTTGAACGTCTGCTCTTCTTGTATCGTTTTAGTATATTTTCATTAATAAAATGTTCATTGAGTTCGAAAAATAGTAATTATTTGGGAAATATAATATGCAATCTGAATTCGTTTAAATATGTCGCAGAAATACGATTGTATCCAAACTAATCTTTTTCATACTCACTGATTTCAAGAAATTTATAGCTATTCCATCTATTAAATCCTAACTGATCCCATTATAATATAAGTAATCCATCCATTATATCCTTACTGATTCCATTATATCATAACTAATCCATCCATTATATCCTTAATGATCCCATTATATCATAACTAATCCATCCATCATATCCTTAATGATCCCATTATATCATAACTAATCCATCTATTATATCCTTACTGATCTCATTATATTATAACTAGTCCATCTATTATATCCTTACTGATTCCATTATATTATAACTAATCCATCTATTATATCCTTACTGATTCCATTATATTATAACTAATCCATCTATTATATCCTTACTGATTCCATTATATTATAACTAATCCATCTAATATATCCTACTCATTGTACAGGATATAACTAAATCGTTACTTCAAAATACATTTCCTCTACTCTATCATTGATGACTAACTAATTTACTAATTACTACGACGTTATTTAAAGGTTCTATTAACAATAATACCTAAGATGTAACTTTCTTCTATACTCCTTTAATTCACACGCTCTGTACTTTGATGCGTCGTATGTCTAGATCCCGAAATTTACTTTCATAGATACTCTATTCCATCTATTAAATCCTAACTGATCCCATTATACTATAACTTATCCATCCAATATATCCTTACTGATCCCATTATATTATAACTAATCCTTCTAGTATATCCTTATTAATCCCATTATATTATAATGAATCCATCTATTATATACTACTCTTTGTAGGATATAACTAAATCGTTATATCAAAACACATTTCCTTTACTCCGTCATTGATGACTAACTAATTTACTTACTACGGCATTATTTCAAGATGCTATTAACAATAGCACCTAAGATATACTTTTCTTCTATACTCCCTCACTTTACACGCTCTGTACTTTGGCGCGTCGTATGTCTAGATCCCGAAATTTACTTTCATAGATACTTCAAAAACTCGCTGAGTAACATACTCGGCTAGGATTTTCTATATTATATATACATATATATCTGCATATATCTGTCTATATTCTCGCTGGTAGCAGACTCAGCGTGTATACAGTATGTTTCGTAACACAGAATAAGCTTGACCAGACACCAGGTCTCCTATCATCCAATCATTACCTTAAAATCCCTGAATACCTAACCCGGAAGATTTTTCCTAAAATTCCGGAATTTTCATTCCAAGATCCCGGAATACTTATCATGAGATCCCGGAATATTCATCCTGAGATCCCGGAATATTCATCCTGAGATCCCGGAATATTCATCCTGAGATCCCGGAATGTTAATCCTTAGATCCCGGAATATTCAGCCTAAGATCTCGGAATATTCATCCTGAGATCCCGGAATATTCATCCTGAGATCCCGGAATATTTATCCTGAGATCCCGGAATATTAATCCTAAGATCCCGGAATATTCATCCTTAGATCCCGGAATATTCATCCTAATATCCCGGAATAATAATACCAAAATCCCGGAATATTTAATCTGGAATATTCATCAAAAATAAGTCGAATAGCATTAAGAAAGCGTGCGTTTGATGAATGATACTGAATAGGGGAGCTGTAAAATGAATTAAATGGCCACGCTATTCATGAGACGTTGTCAGGGGAGTAACGTGTCAAATATAAGCCAAATTTCATGATAATTTTTGAATTTTTTATAAAGAATTTTTTTTATCGTCGCTTATTCGAAATAATTCAGTCGTATTAGAGGTGGCACAGAGGTGGCCATGCATGGCCGTCAATAATCTTGCCAATAATGTGGAGTTGAGGCTGACAGTTATATTGGATAATCAGATAAATAAGTTGGGTTTTGTCTAAATAGCGATGCACTTCATGGACTAGAATGGGTCATCCTGACCCAGTTTGATCCAACGAAAGTTCGTAGCAATGTGATTTGCAGAAATTGTGTTATTATTTTGACAATATGTTCATTATTTTTCTAAGTTTAAAAGTTCAAAAATCAAAATGTCATCCACCAACCTAACTGGGTGGATAAGTGGACCACCTGGAGGATGAACTTGTTACTTCACCTCGTAAGTAATGTGAATGAATGAATATAGTGTGCAGGAATGAGGAATTTCTAGAGATCGCCATTCATCGCACTCATGAAATGCTGAATATCTCGAGTGCCGCAACGTTCGTTTTTGCTTCTCATTCACAAACGCGGAAATTCCAACGAAAATATAAATTTTATAGCAAATTTTGCGTTGAATATTTATTTATTGGAAATAATATTGGGTGTGGCAATGATGTGATGAAACTTAAAACCTTAACACAACTGGAAAAAGAAGGAAAAGTTGCACAAAATTAAATACCTGGATATTTTTTCTTTTAAATAAACAATCAAATTTAATTTCAAAATGGCCATCGGCATGCGGTAAATTCCTCTCAGATCGAATTCAATATGGAATTAAAGTTCATCAGTTTTAACGCCGTTCTTTTTAACAAATTATTTATCTAGAATTGTAAGATTGTGAAAGCTTATTAACAAATTTGTGACTAGAATAAATAACGTGACACATACCAGTCCAAGCAAGTCAAGATTCGAAATTTTAGTATAAAAATTAAATGATTTCCCTTTATGGATGAATTAATGAGCAATTGGTGTCGAGAAAAGTTTGCAAATTAATCTGTCAGTAAAGAGGTCAAATAAGGCGAGTATTCGTTATCTTGCAGTGATTGATAAGGGCTGGGTATGCAGATAAGAAGCATTACTGAGCTACTGAAGTCCAGCTATCAGGCGGGTTGTGTTCCGCACTAATGGCCACTATCGGGCGTTCGACGAGGACTCCATTTGCCTCCAGTGAGCCATTCAAATAAAACCCAGGCATGTAACCTCTTCAAAATGTCCGACAGCACATCGATGGCCGGGTATCGGCCGGCGATAAAACGGCGATAATTTTCCGCAGAGACAAAAAAATAGCGATTTGGCGTACGGCAAGAAATGTCGCAGCATCCATATATGCGTATCGCGTCCTTAAAAGAAAGTTCGGTCGAGAATTTGCAACGGTGGAGAGTAGCAGGTCTCGATAATATTTCATCGCAAGTTGCAACGCGACAATTGCACTTGAGGAACAACTTAGAACTAAACGCTTGGTTCGTTCGCAGGAGCTGCTGCCTCGGTTCCTCTCCGTGTCTTCTCAGTTACGCGCCTGGGCGTCAGGCTCGGCCGACGGTCGGCCGCGGGTGCGCCGGCGACCGCGCGGCCGAGATTGCGTTTAGGGTCGCGCGTCGTCACGCACCACTGATGACATGAGTACCTTTGATAAGGCTTTAAATTTACGATGGCTTTCGCATATCAGGTTGGCAGCAAACCTTGGCAGCAATAGAATGACTCTAAATATTAGTATATCGTCATGCGCTCTCTAGTCTCCTGCTATTATTTGCCCATCGCTTTAATGATCCAGCGGAGAGACCAGGACGCATTCCTCGTACCAGGCTACCATGACGCCACCATCGACAGGGTATCTCAGACTCCACTTCATTACACAGTCTAGAATTCTGCACGAAAAAAACGCAATTCGAAGAATTCAAGCTAAAACATTAAGAGATTTCTGCCTTTCTGTTACCAGCAAATGCGGAGTGACAGGCTTTGATTTAACCCATATGCATGTGAAGTACGCGAGTATTGCCATGTGTACATGTGCTACAAGCACTGCCATGTGTACATGTGCTACAAGCACTGCCATGTGCACATGTGCTACAAGCACTGCCATGTGTACATGTGCTACAAGCACTGCCATGTGCACATGTGCTACAAGCAGCTGCCATGTGTACATGTGCTACAAGCACTGCCATGTGTACATGTACTACAAGCACTGCCATGTGTACATGTACTACAAGTAATATAGATGGCAGGGAGAACCAGGAAAGTTCAAGCTAAATTGCCTCGAATTATGAGCGGCCAGCTGAATTTCGGCGGTAACGATGAGCCTCCTATATCAGTTGTAAGTAATTACAATATACAACTCCTCTTCACACATCTACCAAAATTTTTCTATTTGATGTTTGGTTCATTGAGATCAGTTTAATTATCCTTCTTTTTCATGAATTTTAATGTGTAATTTTAGGAATGACGCGCGCATTCTAAGTGAAGAATAGCGTAATAAAAAAATAATTTAATTTAAACGGTGACGCAGGGAACGGCAGTGACGCAGGGGACGGCAGTGACGCAGGGGACGGCAGTGACGCAGGGGACGGCAGTGACGCAGGGGACGGCAGTGACGCAGGGGACGGCTGTGACGCAGGGGACGGCAGTGACGCAGGGGACGGTAGTGACGCTGTCTCTTATACACATCTAGATGNGGTGTGGTGGAGGGGTGGTGGAGGGGTGATGGTGGGTTGGTTGAGAGGTGGTGGTGGTGGGTCTGGGAGGGGTGAGGGTGCTGGTTGACTCTACACTGAGAAATGAGTGAGTCTTTGTCAAATAGACGATACACTCCGTTTGTATTCCCGACCAAGTTTGGTCCGACAAAGAGGACCAAATCTACGTTCGCTCTCTGCTCTTCTTGGCGCGAAAGTGTGTCAAAATTTAGACAATATGACCCATTCATAAATTTATATCACTTGTTTGCTTAAATCGCAAATTAACTAAGAATTTAAAAGCAAAGAAAAGTCCACAAAAATTAATATCTTTATAGAAAACGTTCCGGAGACCAGCTCCATCGTCAGTTCGTAGAATCTAGAATCACAAATCAGAAGTCACACCCATTCATTTATTAAGTGTATGTATATAGACGTCGTGCATTTCTGGTCAAGTATTTGCAATAGCACCCATAATGTCCTAAATATCTTTAATATCCTTAGCGTTCTTATTATCCTTAGTAGGTGTTTCGGACGTAGCAGTCCCCGGCCACGCTGGGACGCCGCCTCTGTATCCTGTCGCCCTCAGTCCCGGCGCCATGCACAAGGGACATGACTACTGGGCATCTACCCTCAGTTGGGCCAGCTCAAGCCCTCAGCTTCTTGTTGCTGGCAGTCGAACGATCAAGGATTGTGCTCTCGAACACGTCCATGCAGTCTCTTGAAGATCTCCAGGATGAACTTACCATTTCTTAAATCCTTCGGCAATGCCTTAAAACAGCCTCGGTCCCGCCATGGACCGAGGCTGTTCCTGCAGCAACTGGCTGTTCCTGCCTGATCCTTCCTGCAGAGATTGAAATCTGGCCGCAGAATTGTTACGTAATTGGGGTATACTGCACGGTCTCCTCCTTTTCTTGTTTTGGTCTCAATCCTGAAAGTCTCGCTTTCGAAGTTTGGTGCCATTTCGGTAATTATTTTCAACGTGTACAGAATGTCATTATTTACCTCGCTGCTCTCTGCATCGAGTACAGCCCCAGGCTCTTCAACCTCTCCCAGTCGTTAAATTCCTCCATCCCTCTGATCCTTGAAGTGAAGGTTTGCTGAACACCTTCCAGTTGCCGCACTGCGACGAGTGTTAACGGGGTCCAGAGCAGGCAGCGGTATTCAAGAATTGGTATTACAAGCGCTCTAAAGAGTGTGATCATCGGTTCCGCTTCTCATGTTCTGAACTTACGCCAGATCAACCCCATCTGTCACCTATCTATTGCGGTTATTGCCGCTATGTCATCACCAAACTTAACCAAGGTTCTCTCCAACACTTTGATATCTCCATTTATTTGCTTCTATTCGATTTCTGGGCTATCCACTGCCAGGTGTCAGTATTTTATACCAGCTCTTCCGCTACCTCTGCATATCAGGACCTCAAACTTGGTCTCGTTGAACTGCATGTTGTTCACTAGGGCCCAGTAATATATTGCTGAGAGGTCTTCTTGTAACCTCTCGTAGTCTGTCCTGTCCGTAATTGTCATCAGTATCCTGGTGTCGTCTGTGAATGACTATGCAGAGGCGTGGCTCACTGCAACATTTATGTCGACGATGTGGATGAGGAAAAGGATAGGACCGAATACCTCTGGGGCTGAGTGATATAGGGCTGAGGTATAGCTCTCCACCATCACGGTATACCTGCTGTACAGGGCACGGTATACCTGCTGTGCAGGGCACGGTATACCTGCTGTGCAGTGCACGGTATACCTGCTGTGCAGGGCACGGTCTGTCTCTTATACACATCTAGATGTGTATAAGAGACAGTACACGTACACAATGTACGCAGAGACTTGCGTACACGTACACAATGTACGCAGAGATTTGTGTACACGTACACAATGTACGCAGAGACTTGTGTACACGTACACAATGCACTAGAGAATTGTGTACACTTACACTATGTACGCAGAGACTGTGTACATGTACACAATGCACGTAGAGACTGTGTACACGTACACAATGTACGAAGAGACTTGTGTACACGTACACAATGTACGTAGAAAATTGCGTACACGTACACAATGTACGTAGAGACTTGTGTACACGTACACAATGTACGCAGAGACTTGTGTACACGTACACAATGTACGCAGAGACTTGTGTACACGTACACAATGTAGGCAGAGACTTGCGTACACGTACACATGGACGCAGAGACTTGCGTACACGTACACAATGGACGCAGAGACTTGCGTACACGTACACAATGTACGTAGACACTTGCGTACACGTACACAATGTATGCAGAGACGTGTGTACACGTACACAATGTAGGCAGAGACTTGCGTACATGTACACAATGTACGCAGAGACGTGTGTACACGTACACAATGTAGGCAGAGACGTGTGTACACGTACACAATGTACGCAGAGACTTGCGTACACGTACACAATGTATAAGGTCTACTAAGGTCTGCCCAGGTCTAGCAGACAGAGGGTAGCGAGAACGTGCTAAGTGCTGCTGAGGTCTAGCGTAAGGTCTACTAAGGTCTACTAAGGTCTGCCCAGGTCTAGCAGACAGAGGGTAGCGAGAACGTGCTAAGTGCTGCTAAGGTCTAGCGTAAGGTCTACTATAAGGTCTACCCAGGTCTAGCAGACAGAGGGTAGCGAGAACGTGCTAAGTGCTACTGATGTCTAGCGTAAGGTCTATTAAGGTCTACTAAGGTCTACCCAGGTCTAGCAGACAGAGGGTAGCGAGAACGTGCTAAGTGCTGCTCAGGTCTAGCGTAAGGTCTACTAAGGTCCACTAAGGTCTACCCAGGTCTAGCAGACAGAGGGTAGCGAGAACGTGCTAAGTGCTGCGTCTGGTCTAGCGTAAGGTCTGCTCAGGTCTAGCGTAAGGTCTACTAAGGTCTACTAAGGTCTACCCAGGTCTAGCAGACAGAGGGTAGCGAGAACGTGCTAAGTGCTGCGTCTGGTAAGTTGTCAAGAGTTTCCCTCGTAGCTTGGCAAGTCTAAATCCGTCAGAGAATGTCTTGCCCAACACAACAATAGAGGGCAGCTCTACCCTCAACCTAAATTACGGTCGTATTAAGGGCGGCCACTCATGAACGGCCCGTGATGCCCTCAGGGACGTGTCTGTGTAGGGAGCAACAAGACTTTTATCCTAAAGCTTTAGCAGGAAGTTCAGTTCAGAGACAATTAGCAGGAGTCTTATTTTCCCGCTCACTTTTGGCTGTAATCCACGGGATTTAGGCAAAAAATATACCGGAAATATGGCAACGTTTACATTATCTTATTTTTATGTTAGTATTCGATTGGCATTCCTACATATGTATTACTAATCTATATGTTTTTACTCTATAAACAAATTCAATTCTTATTTACATTATACTAAAATCAGTTTTCATTATATATACGTAAATCAAAATAAAATGTGTTGTGAAAAAAGGAATGAAACCTAAATATTATTCTAGAACAAAAATCGCACCCGTTATTAGCCAATTAAGCTTGATAATTTAATTTAATTTGGCATTTAAATGATAATAAACTAATTGAAGAATAATACTAAACAATTTTACTCACACTCGACAAATTATGCAATAGAATTAATTCAATATTAGGAATAAAACTACTAGCAACTACCACCAGCCATTCCGCATACCACAAATACCATTTGTTTATACTTCGAGACTTAAGTCAATACTGTTATTGTCATTTATTTTTAATCGCATATGAGATTTATTCCGCACTCATGTTGAAATTGCATGAAAATAATTTTTTTAATTCACCTCATTATTATCAAAGAATCGATCCTTGCAGTTAGTTATCCTTGAATAACTTTTATTCAAAATAACATTAAAATGGAATATGTTGCGGTCATTTAAATGTTGCCCTCGCTTTGGGGTTAGGTTTTTCTCATGAACTAGAAATTCATTCATCATTCATTACCAATGACCTGATGTTGAAAAAGCGTTGATAAAACATTGTTTCAACAACATCAACTCGTAATTAACGCTGTTGCAACAACATCAACTCATAATCAACGCTGTTTCAACAACATCAACTCATAATCAACGGTGTTTCAACAACATCAACTAATAATCAACGTTATTTCAACAACATCAACTCATCAACGCTGTTTCAACAATAACAACATCAACTCATAATTAACGCTGTTTCAACAACATCAACTCATAATTAACGCTGTTTCAACAACATCAACTCATAATCGGCGCTGTTTCAACAAAATCAACACATAATTAACGCTGTTTCAAATTCGGATGCATCGTGGGTCATAATAGAAGAAAATATAAATAATATACAAAAAATAAATGAATAATCCAACAAATTTTGACTACATTTCAATTTGTTTTCATTAATAAATTATACCGCGTAATTGGGTTCAGCCCTGCGGCGTACAATTGTACACGCTCCTGCTGTGCGTACAATGTGCTGCGGCTTACAAATATAGCTTGTATATGAGGAACTTATAGATTGTACATGTACATCATGTAGGTTGTATATGTACAACATGTAGGTTGTATATGTACAACATGTAGGTTGTATATGTACAACATGTAGGTTGTATATGTACAACATGTAGGTTGTACATGTACAACATATAGATTGTACATGTACAACATGTAGGTTGTACATGTCCAACATGTAGGTTGTACCTATATATGTACACCATATATGTTCGGCCCAGTTAACTCAATACGATGTGCTTTTAATTTTGTAAACTTCAAGTTCATTGACTTCTTTCATTAGAGTTCGTGAGTTTCTGTAACTAAATTTCATGTTCAAAGTTTGAACTTGAGCACATAAAAATAATATTTGAAATTCGAAATTATTTGCATACAAATTAGCACGGCGGTTTCTTAATTTACAGGCACTGAAAAAGCAAAGGAGTTTTCCGATGATTTGGTTAGGTTTCAGTTAATTATTTTCTATTACCGATTTTTTTTTTTTTGTTTTTGGTGATTTTTATGAAAACGTTTTGAAATTTCAAAAAAATTCTATTTTTAGATACGCATGTTTGAACTTTGACCAGTTAAAAGTTTAATAAAAGTTTCTGCTTCGAATCATCTTAAAACCTAGTCAAAAGAAACCCGAAGTTTTATTTTAATTGGCCCATTAATAAAGCACGTACACGGGAACGTGTCTGACGTACACGGTATCGTGTCTGACGTACACGGTAGCGTGTCTGACGTACACGGTAGCGTGTCTGACGTACACGGTAGCGTGTCTGACGTACACGGTAGCGTGTCTGACGTACACGGTAGCGTGTCTGACGTACACGGTAGCGTGTCTGACATACACGGTAGCGTGTCTGACGTACACGGTAGCGTGTCTGACGTACACGGTAGCGTGTCGGACGTGCACGGTATCGTGTATGGCTTTATAAACATTATTAATTATGCTAATAAACATTATTCTATACGACCGGGTGGGGGAGAAGGCAGCCGCCCCAAGGGGAGGGGAAGGGGCGAGGTGAGGAAATGAAATCTCAGGTTCAGGGTCCGTAGACTTGAACGCGGTGCCGCCATCTTGGCTGACTATAGTGACTACTTAGTCAGGGACTGGTGACTGCTTTGACTACTTAGTCAGGGACTAGTGACTGCCGTGACTACTTAGTCAAGGATTAGTGACTGCCTTGACTACTTAGTCAGGGACTGGTGACTGCTTTGACTACTTGGTCAGGGACTGGTGACTGCATTGACTATTTAGTCAGGGACTAGTGACTGCCTTTACTACTTAGTCAGGGATTAGTGACTGCCGTGACTACTTAGTCAGGGACTGGTGATTGCCCTGACTACTTATAGTCAGGGACTGGTGACTGCCTTGACTACTTTGTCAGGGACTGGTGACTGCCGTGACTACTTAGTCAGGGACTGATGACTGCCGTGACTACTTAGTCAGGGACTGGTGATTGCCCTGACTACTTATAGTCAGGGACTGGTGACTGCCTTGACTCATGTTAGGGTTAGTCAGGGAGTTATAGATGCACCATCTAGTCAATAGCACATTGCATAATTTAATTTAATAATTAATAGACTGTAAAACTAAACATTAATAAGGACGTCGATTAATTGAAACGCTGGAATGTCGATCCAATTAATAACGTAAATATCAATTATGATACTTTAATGATATTACTTATACTCGGAAAATTACAAGAGTCCGTTTGTCTAGCTAGTATTGACATATTTTCTGCTAATAGCACAGACATGCCATTTAGCAGGTACAAACTGGGTCAGGATGACCCACATAAATGCGAAAAATGTATAAGTATTTTTTCCAGTCTTAATAATTTTTGAACTAAAGCTTATCCACTAAACGCGTCTCAACTAAAGCTTATATCCACTGAACGCGTCTCAACTAAAGCTTATATCCACTGANCATCATTCATAAATGATAGATAAGGAATGTGATGATAGCACATCATCAATAAATGATAGATAAGTGGTGCGATGGTGACACATCATTCAGAAATGATAGATAAGGAATGTGACGATAGCACATCATCAATAAATGATAGATAAGTGGTGCGATGGTGACACATCATTCAGAAATGATAGATAAGGAATGTGATGATAGCACATCATCAATAAATGATAGATAAGTGGTGCGATGGTGACACATCATTCAGAAATGATAGATAAGGAATGTGACGATAGCACATCATCAATAAATGATAGATAAGTGGTGCGATGGTGACACATCATTCAGAAATGATAGATAAGGAATGTGATGATAGCACATCATCAATAAATGATAGATAAGTGGTGCGATGGTGACACATCATTCAGAAATGATAGATAAGGAATGTGACGATAGCACATCATCAATAAATGATAGATAAGTGGTGCGATGGTGACACATCATTCAGAAATGATAGATAAGGAATGTGATGATAGCACATCATCAATAAATGATAGATAAGTGGTGCGATGGTGACACATCATTCAGAAATGATAGATAAGGAATGTGACGATAGCACATCATCAATAAATGATAGATAAGTGGTGCGATGGTGACACATCATTCAGAAATGATAGATAAGGAATGTGATGATAGCACATCATCAATAAATGATAGATAAGGAGTGTGATGATGATATATCATCCGAAGAGTCTCAATTACAAGGTTCACTCAACCATTAACCATTAACCTGGCTTTGTTATGCTACATTTCCCAACTACCAAACCCATTAGTGTTAACCACCTCGGCCTTCCACTAGCAACCCATTACGATGGTATAAGGATTAATTCAATTGAGCCTCGTCTTCGGTTAATTACTCATTAATACTGGACAGGATGTGTAGCCGGTCTTGGGTTACTTACACATTAATATTAGACAGGATTTGAGCAACGTATTGGGTTAATTAGTTATTAATATTGGCAGGATTTGAACCCGGTCTTGGGTTAATTACTCATTAATATTAGACAGGGTTTAAGCAACGTTTTGGGTTAATTAGTTATTAATATTGGACAGGATTTGAAGCCGGTCTAGGGTTACTTACACATTAATATTAGACCGAATTTGAACTCCGTCTCGGGTTAATTAATAAATAATATTGGAAAATATTTAAACCCCGTCTCGGGTTAATTACTCATTAATATTGGGCGTGATTTGAGCCCTGTCTCGGGGTAATTACTCATTAATATTAGACAGGATTTGAGCCTCGTCTCGGGTTAATTACTCATTAATATTAGACAAGACTTGAGCTCAGTTTAGAGTTAATTACTCATTAATATTAGACAGGATTTGAGCCTCGTCTTGGGTTAATTACTCATTAATATTAGACAGGATATAAGCCAGGTCTCGGGTTAATTACTCATTAATATTAGACAGGACTTGAGCTCAGTTCAGAGTTAATTACTCATTAATATCGGACAAGATCACATCTAAATTTCTTATTGCCGTAATGTCAGCTCCCAGCGGGACACCGAAGGCAATATTATAGTTGAGAATCTTAGCAATAATTACAACGTTCATCGTAGCGTAACGTTCACGTCAGACGTATACACAGACGCAACTTACGACTACTTTCCATGCTGTGTCGTAATGGCAGCCTAAAGTAATTGTAATCTTATCCAAGAATTCATTTAATGAGCAGGAGCTAAACTACCGCCTCGATATGCAGGATATTTCTGGAACTCGACAACGACTGCCGACCGCGGCTTAATAGCCGGGCATATTTCCGCCCTGGCTCTTGCCTCTTGATGCTCTCTTGTTAGCTCTTTAGCTCTGCTTGTCGTGTTTCTTATGTGCTCTTTAGCTCTGCTTGTCGTGTCTCTTATGTGCTCTTTAGCTCTGCTTGTCGTGTCCCTTATGTGCTCTTTAGCTCTGCTTGTCGTGTCTCTTATGTGCTCTTTAGCTCTGCTTGTCGTGTCTCTTATGTGCTCTTTAGCTCTGCTTGTCGTGTCTCTTATGTGCTCTTTAGCTCTGCTTGTCGTGTCTCTTATGTGCTCTTTAGCTCTGCTTGTCGTGTCTCTTATGTGCTCTTTAGCTCTGCTTGTCGTGTCTCGTATGCGCTCTTTAGCTCTGCTTGTCGTGTCTCTTATGCGCTCTTTAGTCTCTCATGTCACCATACACTCTCCACGTCTCTGACGAGCGCTGCATTCTCATCATTCGCCCGCCTTATATATCGGCGCAGTAAAAGAAATAAACGCAAACTCTGGCCTATCATCGGCCATGGAATGACCGCTTGTAAATACGCAGAACTTACTGTAGGGATGTTTTTTAACTTATCATTAAACCCACAGTTTAGCAACAGGCGGCCCGCTATATTGGCCGCCTGCAACTTGTCTTTAGACCCAAAGTCGGGCAACAGGCGGCCAGCCATATGGCCGCCTGTAACTTGTCCGAAGACCCACAGTCGAGCAACAGGCGGCCGGCCATAGACCTCCAGCAGCGGCTGCTGCATAAAGCGCCATGCCAAATCCCCGACATCTCAATAGCTGCGGCGGTGTCGGTTTTTGCTACAAAACCAGGAATTGGTGGCGGGCGTCGATCATGGCGGGATGAGAGGACCGGCGGATGAGTTAACTTTAAATAAATGGCTGCTAATTGGCGACAATCCCGGTGCTCGTTTGTGGCAAGGATTGCCTGCTCGGGCAATCCGATCTGCCACTTATGCGACCTCCTGTTGACCTAACTGGAAATATTAGACCCTGGACGTCTGGGGTCTAGTTTTCATAATTGCAGTATGATTTATAAATGAGTTCTTTAGCATTGTTATCCTTTGTAGTCAACTACTGGCAACTTAACGCCCAAGATGGACGATAAAACCTGCGATGGTCTATAAATACAATAGAAATTCAAGGCCATTATTATTTAATACCATTATTTAATACCATTATTATTGTACACAGTTCGTTTCGCCCCGTTGACAATTTCCTATAATAGTACTGCACATGTTCCACCTAGAAACCTATCAGAAATAATCATTTAATCTTACAATTTATTAAGTAATTTAAAAAAACAAAATATAGTCAACGCATCTTATCAACTGAGACTTAATTAATACTATAAACATTCATAGTTTACATATGATTTTGACTATAAATATAATACGTCAATTTAAATATATTAGTTTAAAAAAAACATGTCTGTATGAGACTCTTCATCTTGCAAGAGGTATGTCTAGCGAGGCAGGCAAGAGGCATGCCTAGCGAGGCATGGAAAAGGCATGCCTATCGAGGCATGGAAGAAGCATGCCTAGTGAGGCAGGCAAGAGGCATGCCTAGTGAGGCATGGAAGAGGCATGCCTAGTGAGGCATGGAAGAGGCATGGAAGAGGCATGCCTATCGAGGCATGGAAGAGGCATGCCTAGTGAGGCATGGAAGAGGCATGCCTAGTGAGGCATGGAAGAGGCATGGAAGAGGCATGCCTAGTGAGGCATGGAAGAGGCATGCCTAGCGGGGCAGGCAAGAGGCATGCCTAGTGAGGCATGGGAGAGGCATGCCTAGTGAGGCATGGAAGAGGCATGCCTAGCGAGGCATGGAAGAGGCATGCCTAGCGAGGCAGGCAAGAGGCATGCCTATAGGCTCGCCCTAAACCAGTTCTCGTCCTTCCTGTTCAGGATAAATTAATTCTGCTGCCACTGAACATAAACTTCATGTGTCGCGCAATGCCGAAGAATTTGAGAAGAAGACGCTCCGTATTAACCTTGTAAAGACGCGCCGTATTAACCTTGTAAAGACGCGCCGTATTAACCTTGTAAAGACGCGCCGTATTAACCTTGTAAAGACGCGCCGTATTAACCTTGCGCCGTATTAACCGTGAATCGAACGTTTGGTCTCTGCGCCGTGTTAACCTTGCAAAGACGTGCCGTATTAACCTTGCAAAGACGCGCCGTATTAACCTTGTAAAGACGCGCCGTATTACACTTGTAAAGACGTGCCGTATTAACCATATTTTTAAACAAAGTGCATCACCCATGGCAGCGTCTGGGGGACTGCAGGCATCACCCATAGCAGCGTCTGGGGGACTGCAGACATCACCCATAGCAGCGTCTGGGGGACTGCAGACATCACCCATAGCAGCGTCTGGGGGACTGCAGGCATCACCCATAGCAGCGTCTGGGGGACTGCAGACATCACCCATAGCAGCGTCTGGGGGACTGCAGACATCACCCATAGCAGCGTCTGGGGGACT
>NW_025939044.1:14496-55899 GCF_000764305.2 Hyalella azteca | reverse complement strand
GTCGATGGTTACAGCCATCATCGTCGATGGTTACAGCCATCATCGTCGATGGTTACAGCCATCATCGTCAATGGTTACAGCCATCATCGTCGATGTTTACAGCCATCATCGTCGATGGTTACAGCCATCATCGTCGATGGTTACAGCCATCATCGTCGATGTTTACAGCCATCATCGTCGGATGGTTACAGCAATCACCGTCAATGTTTACAGCCATCATCGTCGATGTTTACAGCCATCATTGTCGATGGTTACAGCCATCATCGTCGATGGTTACAGCCATCATCGTCGGATGGTAAGTCAATAAAATCAGCGATCCGAACCCGAGAAAAACTTTGATCGGTGTAAGTCTGGCCGAGAGGTCGGGGCGGCGATAGCAGTTCCGAGCTGTTGCTTCGTAACATTGCTATCGCCAGCTAATCAGTTAAACTGTGATCTGCCTCCTACTGACCACATCAAAAACAATTACTGAATCATCGGTGGCTGTTGGTTGGCCACGGATAATCGTCCAAGATTAATAAGAGTGTAAAGCTGTCGCTGGAGATTCATGTTCGTGTCGTGAGGGCCGAGGCGGAGGCGTGGGGAGTTAATTGTCTTAAAAATACACGTCTATAAAACAAAAGGTTTACAAGTGAACGGTCCCAAGCTTTACAAGGTTTAGAAAAAAAGGTTTACAAGTGAGCTCGTCTAGTTGACTAAGAAACAGCTAATAGGCGAGCCGTAATCTACATGCAGGATTGCGACTGCTTGCTGCTAAATGGTTACTTGAATTACCTTGGCAGTAACGGGCTCATCTCAGGCAATTTATGACCGAGACAAAAGAAGAACGAAGAGCGTAGCTGCTTAACGCTTCACAAAGCAGGACTCCAAGTGTCTACTTAAGTAGGCCTTAAATTAATGAGTGTCTACTTAAGTAGGCCTTAATTTAATGAGCGTCAACTTAAGTAGGTCTCAAATAAATGAGCAGTTACAGAGCTATAGGCTTCCTGCCGGCAACGATGTAGGCAATAAATAGCATATAAAGTGGAACAGGTATGGCCGGGCATTGTTTCAATAGATGCAAATAGATAAATTAAAGCGAGCACATAGTCCTATTAGTGGCAGGGTTTGTCCGTGATGATCTAGTAGAATAAACACTTGCTTTCCTCCTATCATTCCAATCATTCTCGGCAACATTTCTTATTCAAATTCATCTTTTTGTTGACAGGGTTTTTGTCAACGCCATCTGTAGGAATCGAGTTTATCAACATCAAGATTTTTATTAGGAAATTTTTGAACAAATGCCACGATATTTCATTTCAAAATCTTCCTTCCTTGTCAACTTACTTTTATCAATTAATTTAGTAGCAAAAATTTTTTAATACAAAACAAAATCTTTCGACAACAATTTATTTATCATTGAATATTTCAACAACAAAAAGATCCTTGATACGATAAAAAATCTTCGAAGCAAATCAACTTACTTTTCATCAATTCATTCAACAGTAGCACAATTTTTCACACAGTGCGAAGTCGACCGAAAACAGAAGCTTGTATAACAACATTAAAACGATGATAAGAATTTAGAATTTATCTATAATTATTTATATCTGTTAATAAGAATTTATCATTTATCTATATTTATTTATATCTGTTAATAAGAATTTATCATTTATCTCTATTTATTTATGTCTGTTGATCAGAATTTATCATTTATTTACATATATTTATATCCTGTTATTAAGAATTCATCATTTATCTATATTTATTTATATCATATTAATAAGATTTAATCATTTATCTTTATTTATATACATATATGCTGTTAATAAGAATTCATCATTTATCCATATTTATTTATATCCTGTTAAAAGAATTTATCATTTATCAATATTTATTTATATCCTGTTTATAAGAATTCGCTATTTATCTATATTATTTATATTGTTAATAATAATTCATCTTTCATCTATATATATTTCTATCCTGTTAATAAGAATTCATCATTTATCCATATTTACTTATATCCAGTTAATAAGAATTCATCATTTATCTCTATTTATTTAAATCCTGTTATAAGAATTCATCATTTATCTATATTTATTATTATCCTCTTAATAAGAATCCTCAACGAATATTTAATTCGAAGCATTCAAAGTTGTCTGTTAAGTCCTGTTTATTTCTCTCGTCTGGTAAAAATGAGTGGGGCAATGTCCAATTAGCGGCGCAATTTTATGCTTTGTTTGAGTCACACTGACCCAGTTGGGCGTATCAGTGCTACGTCCGCTTGCTGTCCATGCTGCGGGTGGGAAAGTGTGTCGCTATTTGGACAATGAGCCCCATTAATTTTTCCGCGTATAGGCTCAGAAATGAAAGTTTATTAAGATCTTTACATTGTTCGGCTCCTGTTTGGAAAACGAAGTTACTCGTGCAACTTGTTTAAAATTGTTTATATTATATTTTTTATTATATCCTATTAGTAAGAATTATTATTAATTATTAACTGTATAATTATTATTTAATAGGATATTTTTTATGTTATATCTCTGTTAAAAACATTATTAAGCTGAATAAAAAACAACATTAACAAGCTGCAAAAGTATTCATGGCGGTTAAAAAAGCTACAAATAAATGTGTTGAAGTCATTTAGATGTCGTGTGTTGATAACTCATTTGAGTGTTAAATTAAGTACCTTTCGCTATTCAAGAGCCTTGAGGTACAATCACCAGCACTTGGTTGTTTTCTTGCACTTGTATAATATACAACTCAGAGAAATGTGTGAGATATTGTCCATGTATTGATGCACTTAACATCCAAGTGTGGGTAATCCTGATCTAGTTTGGCCTGGCAAAAGGGCGTATGATTGTCACTATTGACGGTACAGCAGGCAGGGAGTGGCGGTACAGCAGGCAGGGAGTGACGGTACAGCAGGCAGGGAGTGGCGGTGCCGGTACAGCAGGCAGGGAGAGACGGTACAGCAGGCAGGGAGTGACGGTACAGCAGGCAGGGAGTGACGGTACAGCAGGCAGGGAGTGACGGTATAATCCTTCTATAACATCATAATTATTAAGCATAACGCTAAGGTCTCCAGTTCACAGACGCGCTCACTGCGTTAAGTGAGACGTGATCAGAAGCAAGCTATTGACAACGCTGCTCTCTTCTTAGCGGTGCTCTTTTTTTGTTCTCTAAATGCTGAGGCGGGGCAGCTCTCTTCTTTACAGGGATCTTTATATTTCCTAAAATGCTGAGGCGGGGCTGCTCTCTTCTTACAGGTGCTCTTTTTATTTCCTTATGCTGAGACGGGGCAGCTCTTTCCTTTGCGGTGTCATTTGTATTGGTCTAAATGCTGAAGCGGGGCAGCTCTCTTTTAAGCGGTGCTCTTTTTATTTCCTTAAATTTGCGGTGCTGTTTTAATAATTGTTCTAAATGCTGAGGCAGGGCAGGTCTCTTTTTACAGTTGCTCTTTTTATTTACTTAAATGCTGAGGCGGGGCAGCTCTCTTCTTCGCGGCAGAGCCTCATTTGCACTGCTGGTCTGTAAAGCGCTGGTCTATTCCTCTCATTTGCATCGTAAGCGGCTCATAAATCCGGTCTAAGCCAGCTACTNCAGCTCTCTTCTTCAGAGCCTCATTTGCACTGCTGGTCTGTAAAGCGCTGGTCTATTCCTCTCATTTGCATCGTAAGCGGCTCATAAATCCGGTCTAAGCCAGCTACTCAGTACACACCGCCTTACTCATCCGCTCGCCGACGTAATTGAAACGTAAACTGGGCGATAATTGATGCTCTAAGCGGCCCATAATTGATACGTAGAACTACTGGTTATTGATAGGTAAACCGGGCGATTATTGATGTGTAGAACGTCTGATAATTGAAACGTGAACTGGGCGACAATCGATGCTTTAGGCGACCGATGATTGAAGCGTGAACCGGGAGATAATTGATGCTCTAAGCGGCCGATAATTGAAACGTGAACAGGGCCATTATTTATGCTCGAAGCGGCCGATAATTGAAACGTAAACCGGGCAATAATGATGCTTTAAGCGACCGATAATTGAAACGTGAACCGGGCTATAATTGATGCTTTAAGCAACCGGTAATAATTGAAACGTAAACACGACCGTTATTTATGCTTTAAGTGACCGATAAGTGAAACGTGAACCGGGCGATAATTGAATTTCTAATTGGCCGATGATTGAAACGAAAAGCGAGTTGTAATTTACTAAGCAGGCGATAATCTATATAAGAAACAGGACGATAATAGATTGATCAACAGGACGATAGTTAATTGATACGTAGAAGGGGGGCGGTAGAGGGGGTATGAATTTAAATGAGTATCCATGCAGTATTTAACTATAAAGGCGATAATCCCATCGACATACGTTAGTTTCGTCGGATGCGCATATACAGTTTAGAAAACGTGACGCATTTAAATGAATTTTGACGCTCGAATGTTGACGGGGAAGAAACGTGTAGACAAGACCACGACGCGGCCATAGAATTTAAAAGTGAAGCGGGCGACATGATTGAGACGTGAAGCTGTTAATGATTGAAACGTGAAGCGGACGACATGATTGAGACGTGAAACTGTTAATGATTGAAACGTGAAGCGGGCGACATGACTAAGACATCAAGTTAGCGATGATTAACACGTCCAGTTGGCAAAGATTACCTCGCACAATGGACCAGGTAATTAAGTCGTATAGATTGTAGCGTTGGGCAGGTGATTAAATGATGATTGTAGCGTTGGGCAGGTGATTAAATGGCGAGTGGCGCTGCACTGTGCAACCAACGCCACGAAACATTTACACTCACACATCGAGATCCTACGAAAAAAAAAGTCATAACGCTTCCGTATAAATAAAGTAATTGAACCGTATACCTTGATAATTGAGATTACAACACGCCGTGGTAATGTGTACGCTGAATAGATGTGACTACACGTTTTTTTCTACCAAGGACATACAATACAAATAGCTTATTGCACGTAATGCTTCTGCACAATAGAATATATCTTTCGCATCAATGAACGATATCCTACGCAACAATAGACGATATCCTACGCAACAATAAACGATATCATACGGAACGATAGACGATATACTACGCAACAATAAACGATATCATACGGAACGATAGACGATATACTACGCAACAATAAACGATATCATTCGCAACAATATATAAGAACAATGATTTGATGTCTTCTCACAATATGGAGAGTTCAGCACCACACGGCATTAAAAATATTTATTTAATTTGGGTGAGAAAATAATCGAGCTTTTCTAGATAAGGTGTGGCATGCGTAGTTGTCGTTTATTGGCATGATCTTGAGTCGGTGGCATGAAGTACGGAAATAGGCGAGCGGTTGGAAAGTCCTAAGGCCAGTTGTAATCCCGGGTATATTATTCACCCGTGAAGACCGCAGCTTGGAGGAGCAAATAAAATAGATACAAAAGAGCGACTCGATAGGATAAATGAAAAAAATAAGAGTGTGCGGCTCGATAGGACAAATAAAATAAATAAAAAACGCAACTCGCTAGGGTAAATGCAATAAATGAAAAAAATCGGTATGAAGAGGTAAGTATAATGAACAAAAAAGCCCGGCTTGAAGAGGTAACTAAAATAAATAAAGATTAAAAAAATAAAAATAAAAAGCGCGGCGCGATAGGATACATAAAATAAATAAAAAAGCCCGAATTGAATAGGCAACTACAATAAATAATAAAACCTGCTTGAAGAGGTTACTAAAATAAATGATAAGGCCCGGATTGAAGAAGTAACTGAAATAATTAAAAAAAAACCTTGCTTGAAGGGGTAAAAAGGTAAATACAAAAGCCTGGTTTGAAGAGGTAAATAAATACATGAAGAAGCCCGGCTTGAAGAGGTAACTAAAATAAATAAAACAGCAGGGCTTAAAGAATTAAATAAAATAAATAAAAAAGCGATCTTGGAGAGGTCACTGAAATTAATAAGAAGCCGGGCTTGAAGAGGTAAATAAAACAAATAAAAAATCCTGACTTAAAGAGATAACTAAAATGAATAAAAAGGCGAGGCTAGAAGAGGTAAGTAAAATAATTTAAAAAGCCTGACTTGACGAGGTAACTAAAATATATATAAAAAGCCCGGCTAGATGAGGTAACTAAAATAAATAAAAAAACCGGCTAGATGAGGTAACTAAAATAAATAAAAAGGCCAGGCTCGAAGGGTAACTAAAATACCGCAATTGTGGCAAGTCGTGTGAGCCGAGCTAACGGCGCGTGACGGTAGCACAGATACGGCCTCATATCAGTCGGCCCGAGGGGGGTTAATTTGCTATATATTAATCAAGGTGGGTTGATTTAACCCATTCTTTGACAGGGTGGGTAGGTTATAAGCCCATCACCCCGCCCAGCAGTTTGATTCATATAATAATTATAGTTGGTCGGAATTTACCTATTGTTTAACTTCAAAATTCTTATACGTGTTCATATTTCTTGAATGTCAGTTAACTAATCAGTACGGTAATTTTAATGTTATTTCATTTATCATTATAGTCATTTTATTAAATGTGATGACGTTATATTACCATAATTATTATAATTGCGCACGATTATTTTGGATTATTACCAAGTAAGTAATCAATCACTAGTTAGATAGTTGCCCTGACTTCATAATTCCTGCAATTTTCATTCTTGTTATTCCGAATCCTTCCATTGCGATCGTTCTTAATACCTTATTAATACTACACAATTATAATTAGTAATAATAATAATAATTAAAATGCCTGCACAAACTATCACTTCACGTGTAGCTTAAAACTCAGATTTGACGTTGTTTCAACAATAACAACTCATAATCAGCATTGCAATTTTCACTACCAGGCCTCCAGGTACAAATAGCATTTATCACGGTTAATGATTGATTTATTTGATTGATTTAGACCAATATATAATGTATATTTCGATTCCTATGTAATGTTTATTTAGACACCTGTATAATGTATATTTAGACAAATATATAATGTATATTTAGACAACTATATAATATATATTTAGACAAGATATATAATGTATATTAAGACAACTATATAATGTATATTAGACAACTATATAAGCAAAGCTCATCGCTACTAACAACATGAAAATGAAGTCATTACTCGCGACTGCTTGACGGGAAAGCCGTATTATAGGCGGCGGTCTCTGCTACACTCAGTAAAATATATGGGTAACAACACCCAAATATTGACACTCTTTCTTACCCGCTGCTCGATCTGAGAGTGGATGTAGACTGCCACACCTGGCCAAACTGTGTCATAATGACCCACAAAATGGCAAAAAAAACATCACTATTTAGACAAAATGTTGCTCATTTCTTTGAGTGAAAAAGGACATCACCTCGCTCATCATTAGGATGATGAATAGGACTCTGCCTGACGCTAGGATGAGGACAACAGCGTCACCTCATTAGGCAGTGAAGGATATCGTGATGTCCCTTCATTAGAGTGATGAATGTTATAGTATGAACCCCCCTTCACCCCCCTTTAACCCCTTCCAACCCCCCAAGGGGTCAGCATTTGACCCCCATCATCACAACTAAATTCCTGGGCTCCTGTCGCAGTAGCGAAGCGCGTTCCGCGTGACTGCTTCTGGAGCCGCCACAACTGGCGACTTAGCGTGATGCTGGCAACTTAGCGTGATGCTGGCAACTTAGCGTGATGATGGCGACTTAGCGTGATGATGGCAACTTAGCGTGATGATGGCAACTTAGCGTGATGCTGGCAACTTAGCGTGATGATGGCAACTTAGCGTGATGATGGCGACTTAGCGTGATGCTGGCAACTTAGCGTGATGATGGCGACTTAGCGTGATGCTGGCGACTTAGCATGATGGTGGCGACTTAGCGTGATGATGGCGACTTAGTGTGATGCTGGTAAGTTAGCGTGATGATGGCAACTTAGCGTGTTGCAGGCGACTTAGCGTGATGTTGGCAACTTAGCGTGATGATGGCGACTTAGCGTGATGTTGACAACTTAGCGTGATGCTGGCAATTTAGCGTGATGCTGGCAACTTAGCGTGATGCTGGCAACTTAGCGTGATTTTTGAGACTTAGTGTGATGATGGCAACTCAGCGTGATGCTGGCAATTTAGCGTGATGCTGGCAACTTAGCGTGATGTTGGCAACTTAGCGTGATGCTGGCAACTAAGCGTGATGCTGGCTACTTAGCGTGATGCTGGTAACTTAGCGTGATGATGGTGACTTAGAGTGATGATGGCAACTTAGCGTGTTACTGACNTGATGCTGGCAACTTAGCAGCAGCGTTAACATGAACAACTTTACTTAAGTGATGTCATTTCAACTTAAGTTCAGTGGGGCAAGTAACGCATGTAAATCAACATCAAATCGGAACATCAAATGATAGCGTTTCCCTCCAACATGTTTGCCGCTGAGGACGGGTTAAAAAAACTGAACCCAGACACTACAATAGAACTTTGCCCCATCACCACAATAAAACTTAGCCCCGTCACCACAATAAAACTTTGCCCCGTCACCACAATAAAACTTAGCCCCGTCACCACAATAAAACTTAGCCCCGTCACCACAATAAAACTGAACCCCGTCACCACAATAAAACTTAGCCCCGTCACCACAATAAAACAGAGCCCCGTCACCACAATAAAACTTAGCCCCGTCACCACAATAAAACCGAAACAAAAACCGTTTCTTGACGCCTCGATATCAGCGGGTTAAGTGGGCACCCGCCTGACGGCTTGTCCATAAAACCAACCGCGGTTGACGGAGCAGAAACCCGGAACGAGCAAATTATCGCGGGTGAATTGCCGGCGGCAGAGCACCGCTCTGACGGCCATGATTTCTAATAGGGTGTAGGTTAGAGCTGGCTGGCCATTGGGGTGGCCATCGATGGACAGATGGTCACCGATATTTGAGGTGAAAAATAATCAATTCCAAAAAATATTGTGGTAGGCCTTTAAGAAAACTCAATGTATTTCGTATTCAACGTATTAGTTAGACAACTACCGCAGTAGTTATGCAATTAGCAGTTAGTGGTAGTTACAAATGTTACACAGAGTTAAAGAACATCTTGATTAATATTTTAATCTGAACCTAATAGTTTTATTATTTTTTGTATTTTTCAATAGTTTTATTAATTTAAGCTAATACTTTTATTCTCAGCCAATCAGGCGGTTGTTAGTTGGTCACGTGACCAGCTAATCTCCACTAAGCAACGCTTATAAAAAAATAAAATTTTCGATATTTTGCGCCGCTCCTCTCTACTTGCCACTGAAGCAGCAAGTGGCGCTCTACACGAGGACAGTATAGCTTGGAAATTGTACAGCAACTTAAGCTTTCCCTGTGTATAGAAGCATCTTATTTAATACATATACCATACAGCCGCTACACAGGCACACAGCCGCTACACTCATCGTCGATGGTTACAGCCATCATCGTCGATGGTTACAGCCATCATCGTCGATGGTTACAGCCATCATCGTCAATGGTTACAGCCATCATCGTCAATGGTTACTGCCATCATCGTCGATGGTTTCAGCCATCATCGTCAATGGTTACAGCCATCATCGTCAATGGTTACAGCCATCATCGTCGATGGTTACAGTCATCATCGTCAATGGTTACAACCATCATCGTCAATGGTTACAGCCATCATCGTCCATGGTTACAGCCATCATCGTCGATGTTACAGCCATCATCGTCAATGGTTACAGCCATCATCCTCAATGGTTGCAGCCATCATCGTCAATGTTACAGCCATCATCGTCGATGGTTACAGCCATCATCGTCGATGGTTACAGCCATCATCGCCGATGGTTACAGCCATCATCGTCGGATGGTTACAGCCNAAGATTTTTATTAAAAGAATTTTGAACAAATACAACGATATTTCATTTAGAAATCTTTCTTCCTTGTCAACATAATTTTCATCAATTCATTTAATCGCAAAATTTTTTTAATACAATACAAAATCTTTCAACAAGATGAATTTATTTATAATTGAATATTTCAACAACAAAAAGACCCTTGATACGCTAAAAAAATCATCGAAGCAAATCAATTTACTTTTCATCAATTCATTCAACAGCAATACAGCAAACACAAATTTATATTACAACATTAAAACGATGATAAGAATTTATCATTTACCATTATTATTTTAATAAGAGTTCATCATTTATCTATATTTACTTATTGTATCCTGTTACTATTAATTCATAATTTATCTATATTTACTTATATCCTGTTACTAATACTTCATCATTTATCTATATTTATTTATATATCGGTAATAAAAATTAAGCACTTATCTATATTTATTTCCGTCCTGTTAATACGAATTCATCTTTTATCTATATTTATTATTTATTTATCTATCCTGTTAATAAGGATCGTTTACGAATATTGAATTACGAAATAAGTGGGGCAATGTCCAATTAGCGGTGCAACTTTATGCTCTTGTTTGAGTCACACTGACCCAGTTGGGCGTATCAGTGCTACGTCCGCTTTCTGCTCATGCTGCGGGTGGGAAAGTGTGTTGTTATTTGGACAATGTGCCCCATTAATTTTTCTGCATATAGGCTCAGAAATGGCAGTTTATTAAGATTTTTAACCCATTTCGGCTCATGTTTGGAAACGAAGAAGTTACTCGTGCAAATTGTTTATAATTGTTTATATTATATTTATATTATATCCTATTAGTACGAATTTTTCTTAATTAATTAATTATCAATTAATTAATTAATTAATAGAATATTTTTTATTGTATTTCTGTTAAAAACATTAACAAGCCGCAAAAGTATTCATGGCGGTAAAAAAAACTATAAAGAAATGTGTTGAAGTCATTTAGATGTCGTTTGTTGATACCTCATTTGAGTGTTGAATTAAGTACGTTGCCTTAAGTTACACGTCCACCAACACTTGGTTATTTTCTTGCACTTGTATAAAATACAACTTAGAGAAATGTGTGAGATGTTTGATTGCAATGTGTCATATGAAAATGTGTCACTATTTGTTTAATATGACCCGTTTATTTTCCTGAGTGATATTTATTCACCTGATCGGTTAATAGTTCTTGAACTGCACAACGTTATTAGCCTCCTGTGCGTTATTAAATGATTATATTATGATTATATTATACCTATTTTCAACCATACTATTATATAATAATGATTATATTATGATATTACTGCATTATTATAGCTCTGTGCAACTGCACTAATATATTATATATTTGCAAATTAAAATTAACATAGTATAATGACAACAACGTTATTCCAATGCAGAACATAGTAATATAACAACAACGTTATTTCAATGCGTTACATAGTAATATGATAAAAACGTTATTCCCATGCATAACAAAGTAATATAACAACACCGTTATTCCAATGCATAACATAGTAATATAACAACTACGTTATTCCAGTGCATAACAAATAATATAACAACACCTTTATTCCAATGCATAACATATTCTATCCACGCTTTCGTTATTTCTGCTTCGTTGTACATATATCGCCATCCAAGACGCGCAATAATAGACAAGTAGGTTACGAGTGACGGTACAGCAGGCAGGGAGTGACGGTACAGCAGGCAGGGAGTGACGGTACAGCAGGCAGGGAGTGTTGTGCCGCCTCTGCGCCGCGCTTGTGCCGCCTCTGCGCCGCGCTTTAGCCGCCTCTGCGCCGCGCCAGTGCCGCTTCTGGGCCGCGCCTGTGCCGCCTCTGCGCCGCGCTTTAGCCGCCTCTGCGCCGCACCTGTGCCGCCTCTGCACCGCACCTGTACGTGCCGCCTCTGCACCGCACCTGTACGTGCCGTCTCAGCACCGCACCTGTGCCGCCTCTGCGCCGTCGTCACGACCTTGCGATACCACGCGTCAGTGGACGATAGAGACGCCAGCGTTACCGATACCGAGGACGCTTGCCCGATACGGCAGCACGATACCGCTGGACGATACGACAGCGCGGTACTTACTCTAGCCCTGTCTCTTATACACATCTAGATGTGTATAAGAGACAAGATCTGCCGCATCCCACAGGACCCCAGATCTGCCGCATCCCACAGGACCCCAGATCTGCCACATCCCACAGGACCCCAGATCTGCCACATCCCTCAGGACCCCAGATCTGCCGCATCCCACAGGATCCCAGATCTGCCACATCCCGCAGGATCCCTCGCTAGGTGCGTCGTCGTGACCCACGTCGCCGTTCCCGCGATTCGCGGCCGATATAGAATTTTAATTGAGTTCCCCTATAGAAAATCATGCCCGATTTTAGCCCGCCCATTTGAATACGCCTGTAAACCTGTTATTAGATACCACTTTAAGAGAATACCTCGCTTCATCAATACAGGCTTTTAGATACCTTACTTTAAATTATTTAATATACCTCAGTAACATAAGTACAGTTTTTTAAATACCTAACATTTATTATATAAGTACTATTTTAAGGATACCTAATATTTAATATAGGTTTAAAGATACCTCAGTTTAATAGATGTTTTGAATTCATTTTTCCGGTAGCTGTATTTGAACAGTAGCTTGTACACACAATGCAAACAGAGAGCGAACGTAACACCGATGCGAATTTTTGCCGGGCCAAAGTGTGTCAGGATGACCCACACAAGGGCAAAAAGTGCATCGTTATTTGGACAAAGTCTCACTCATTTCATTGAGTGATAGGAGCCGGCATTCATGCGTGCAGCAGCCGCGATAAATGACGTCACCGGTACAATGCCGGCCCGATTACGATATGTTAATGTGGTATTAACAGGTGCAGAACTGGCTTAATTGGGTCCTTAATTCAATGGTTAATAAGAGCTGCCTACTTAACTGGTCAGGACCTAAACACGAGCTGCCTACTTAACTGCCTGGACCTGAATAAGAGCAGCCTACTTAACTGGCCCAGCCTGGATAAGAAGAATAAGAGCCGCCTACTTAACTGGCCCAGCCTGAATAAGTGCAGCCTACTTAACTGGCCCAACCTGAATAAGTGCAGCCTACTTAACTGGCCCAACCTGGATAAGAGTGAACCATTCCTCGAGTTATCCCTCAGCTAATTTTTTTATCCATCCCTCGAATAATTACTCATTTATTTCAGTTATAACTTTATAAAGTAGACCATTCCTCTAATTAAGAATCTACCCATCTCATTAAACTAATTATTCCTCTCCAACCATCGCCTGCACCATTCCTCAAGCACTAAATGCCGCGGATGTATGGATGGTTAGTGCTCAGTGGAGATTATCTTGGTTGAGGCTCAGTGGAGATTAACTTGGTTGAGGCTCAGCGGAGATTATCTTGGTTGAGGTTCAGTGGAGATTATCTCGGTTTAGGTTCAGTGGAGATTATCTCGGTTGATGTTCAGTGGAGATTATCTTGGTTGAGGTTCAGTGGAGATTATCTTGGTTGAGGCTCAGTGGAGATTATCTTGGTTGAGGTTCAGTGGAGATTATCTTGGTTGAGGCTCAGTGGAGATTATCTTGGTTGAGGTTCAGTGGAGATTATCTTGGTTGAGGTTCAGTGGAGATTATCTCGGTTAAGGTTCAGTGGAGATTTTCTCGGTTGAGGCTCAGTGGATATTATCTCGGTTTAGGTTCAGTGGAGATTTTCTCGGTTGAGGCTCAGTGGACATTATCTTGGTTGAGGCTCAGTGGAGATTATCTCGGTTGAGGCTCAGTGGATATTATCTTGGTTAAGGTTCAGTGGAGATTTTCTCGGTTGAGGCTCCGTGGAGATTATCTCGGTTGAGGTTTAGTGGAGATTATCTCGGTTGAGATTCAGTGGAGATTATCTTGGTTGAGGCTCAGTGGAGATTATCTCGGTGATTATCTTGGTTGAGGCTCAGTGGAGATTGCCTCGGTTGACGCTGTGTGAAGATAATCTTGGTTGAGGTTTGATGGAGATTATCTTTCTTGTGTTTTGTAGCTCTAATCTCAGTTGTGCGCTATAGGAAATTCCAATTCAATTAAGAAAACAAAAAGGCGCAGCAGGTTCGCTGCCGGCAGGTTAATTAAGGTAGTTCAGGGTAGGCTGGAGTAGGTCTGTGTAGGTTACGATAGGACATATCCTATCTTTTATTATCCTGCAGGATATACCCTATACTTTATAATTTAAGATGTTTCCTATACTTTATCCCTTAGGGCATATCCTTTTTTTATCTCATAATATATATCCTAACCTGCATACAATAGGGCATGTATTATACTTTATCCTATAGGATATATTCAATTCTTTATACTATAGGACATATAATCCCTTATGCTATAGATATTCTTATCCTTCATTCTATGGATATACCCTATCCTATATTGGCTATAAGTAATGCCCTATCATCTATAATATAGGAGATTTCATCTATAGCGGATAGATCATATCCCCTATAATATAGGATATATCCAATCTTTTATAATATAGGATATACCCTATCCTGTAGCCTATAAGATATATCCTCTCCTGCATGTATAATATAGGATAGACCCTATCCTATAGCCTATAAGATATATCCTCTCCTCTATAACATAGAATATCCCTCATCCCAGACACAACACAACACATCCTACTCCTGCGCTAGTCCCTGATCGCCGGACCGCCGCTATTGATCCTATTCGGACTCCTCCATTTTGGGAGATGTCATCCCAACCCCCGGGGCCAGGGCCCCCCTCACCCCATCAGCCCCCTTGCCTGCAAGGACATCGCAGCTTTAAAACGCCCCCTCCCCCTGAGCAACCCAACAATATCCCACTCCACAGTCACCCCCACTCACCCCACTCCACACCTCTTTGTTTCGGTCAACAAACTCACTCCACTTTACACTCTTTTATTTCAGTCACCCCACTCACCCCAATCCACACCACTTTGTTTCAGTCACCCCACTCACCCCGCTCCTCACCTCTTTGTTTCGGTCACCTAACTCACTACACTTTACACTCTTTTATTTCAGTCACACCACTCACCCCACTTTAATTACACCCTTTTGTTTCAGTCACCCCACTCACCCCACTCCACACCGCTTTTTATTCCAGTCACCCCACTTACCCTACTCCGCTCCCCTTTGTTTCGGTCACCCAACTCACCCCACTCCACAAATCTTTGTTTCAGTCACCCCACTCACTCCTCTCACCCCACTCACTCCTCTCTCCCTCTATCAAACACTATGCCATATCAAGCATGTAACTGTCATTTATTTCGCAGGACGATAATTCTCCAGTGTTTGTTTACCATAAAAATGTGTTGCCGACGTTACAAACAATAAAAATATTGTAGATTACTATAGCAACGTTTCAGGAGAGAAAGATATCTATAAGAAATGGTGAATTTTCTGGCTATTTTCTTTGCTTTTAAATTATTGAGAAATATTTCTCTGTTAAAGAGAGCACCAAACTTGCTACTTGGATAAGTTAGAATAATGCAGCAGGCACAAATACGCTCATAAATATGAATGGGCCTATTGTCCAAATAGTGACACACTTTCTGCATATAGCACAGATACGTTATATCACCGGTCAGACCAGGGTGAGGGTAGAAGTGCATTGCTATTTTGACCAAGTCTCGAAATTAGAGAGAGGAACAAATGTTAACTAAACTTAACACTCTACCACCTGACATGAGTAACCGGAGCAATATTGTCACGCGCCTACTTCCCAAAAGGATACGTTCTAGTGAGCGCAACATGACCTGCACTGATGGTTGCCGCCACGTACAACTTTAAAATGTTCTCTGTTGCGTACACACGTCCTCAGGTTGCTACACTCAATGGTATACGTATTATTTAAGTTAAATGTTATGTTCCCGGAGATAGACATACGCGGCGGTAGAGTTAAAAGTTTCTTACATAAAGATTAGTTGATAGGCATTATAATAGATTCACTGCGCCAGAGGGGACCGAAAATTGCGACATGTGAGAGGATACAATTAAGAGGGCGTTGTGCTGCAAAGTTCTCTGCTTCTAACACAGTATAGGTATTTTCTGTTTGAATCAACATTGAAGAACTTCCATTCACGATGTTGCAATTATGATGAATTTTAGTCTAGAATTTGAAAGTAGAAGCAACGTTATTCTTGCAACGTAGTCTTGACGTCATATTTCAAAGTTGCTTCTACGTTGAGAAGAGATTGGATTTGAAAGCTGAAGCAAAGTTTATATCATGTTGTTTTATGACAGGATTACATTAAGGTTGAATTTAGCCTCTACAATGAACTTCGATCACCGCCGCAATACAGCAGTAAAGGCTGCACTTGGTCCTACAAATCTGACGCAGGTTTGCAGTAAGTGTGATATGGTGTCTTCCTGATGCCAAACAGGACAAATAGGAATAAGCTATGAGATTTTTTCAACTGGCACAAAAATACCCCACAGCACGAGTTTACATGCAGTGAAGTTATGACCTTAATTATGACGAGTTTAGGACATCGTAGTCCACGGTCACGCTGATGCCTCGCCTTCGTCGTCCTTCGTCCCCAAGTCGTCGCTAGGCAGGTCACCCCGCCCTCGGGTCGCTGATATGTAACGTTGGAAGTGTTCCGTCTATTTGCCCTCCTTTGGGCCAGCTGATGCAAGATGCTGTTGCTTGCCACTTGCTGAGGGTAGTTTCTATTACTGGACAATCCGGGATCTTTCTCAACCACTTGTCCAGTCGTCTCTTGAATATTGCAAGGGTGAACTCCCCTTCTCTCAGCGCTTTTGGCAAGGCATTAAACAGTCTCGGTCCTGCCACGACAGTGCTCCCTCACGAAGAGTCTGTACTCTGGCCGCGGCTCGGTTATTAAATGGGGGGATCCTGCACAGTCCCTCCCTCCTTTTGCTGTAAAATGTCACTATTCTGGAGGTCTCACTCTCAAAGTTGGGAGCCAGTCCGGTTATCATCTTCCAAGTGTACAGTATTATATACCTCTCTCTTCTCCTCTCCAGTGAGTACAGTCCCAGGAGTTTCAGCCTTTCCCAGTGGTTCAGCTCCAGTTCCCTCATACCGCTGATTGTGGACGTGATGGTCCGCTGGACTGACTCCAGTTTTCGCACCGCGCCCACCTTGAGCGGCGCCCAAAGCTGGCAGCAGTACTCAATATTGGGGAGCACGAGGGCTCTGATCAGTGAGGGCTCTGTAGCTCCCCACCCAATTCAGCGTCGGTTGGGGGCAACAGCCATCCATTATCTATTGTACCGTGCAGGTTATATTTCAGAAATAGATCTATTGTAACTAAAGGCTACATTTATGAGTCATTGTATGTTTTTTCAGTTGTTGATGTCCCTCAGGCAAAGGAAACCGAAACCAACTCCTTTAGAGAGAACGCACCACTCAGGCACTCGCACAAACATTCATACAAGAGCAAACACAAGTCACACGCACACACACTAACACTCACTCACATTTACTAACTTACACTTACACGCACACTGTCTCACACACCAACAGTCATACGAACACTCACACAGCCTCACACAGAAAGAGGCGGCGCTGATCAATACTGGGGCGTCGGTGACTAGAAACGAACGCCCCTCCCCCCACACATCCTGATATCCTGAACTAATCTGAGTAGTATATCTCAGGATCTGAGATACACTCAGATCCTGATACACCCAGATCCTGATACACCCAGATCCTGATACACTCAGATCCTGATACACTCAGATCCTGATACACTCAATCATTGCTGGATCTAAAAATAATAAATGTAGATTTTCCGGGATGAAGTGCTGAGTAGTGTGCTGAGGAGGGTGCTGGATGCGGTACTGGATGGGGTACTGGATGGGGTGTTGACTAGAGTGATGGGTGGGGTGCTGGATGGGGTACTGGATGGGGTACTGGATGGGGTGTTGAGTAGAGTGATGGGTGGGGTGCTGGATAGGGTGTTGAGTGAGGTACCGGATGGGGTGTTGGGGTGCCAGTACATCACTGCTCGCGCGACAGGGTAAGCCATCAGTCGCGTGTCGTGCCCGTGATAAGTGCTACATGCCCACGCGTGCCCTAAGACTCGGCGCTCAAAATCACATTTTTCAAAATAATTCAAGCAGCACTTGCATATATAATGAATAATTCTTCTGAGAATAAAAAAATTTTGCATTTTTGCGTGAATTTGAAATGCATAATTTTGATGGAAATCCGAAATAATGAGTTGAAACGATATTTTCGTGAAATACAGAACACACATAAAAATATTGCGAAACGCTTAACAAAAACATTCTAAATAAACATCTAATTTTGAACTACTTTTCAGCGCGCTGCAGAAGCGAAAAAGTATCAAGAAAAACTAAAAAATTTCCTCTTATAACGTAAAATAATGCATGTACAATGAACTAATGCATAATGAATTATATACAGAAATGAAGCATGAACAATGTTGTTTATGCAATATATTCTGCCTTTAGACATTAAACTCAGATAAACTGTTGAGAATTTACAGACAATACAATTAAAACACAAGCTCTACACAGGCAACACACAAGCTCTACACAGGCAACACACAAGCTCTACACAGGCAATAGACAAGCTCTACACAGACAACACACAGGCTCTACACAGGCAACACACAAGCTCTACACAGGCAACACCCAAGCTCTACACAGGCAACTCACAGGCTCTACACAGGCAACACACAAGCTCTACACAGGCAACACCCAAGCTCTACACAGGCAACTCACAGGCTCTACACAGGCAACACACAAGCTCTACACAGGCAACACCCAAGCTCTACACAGGCAACTCACAGGCTCTACACAGGCAACACACAAGCTCTACACAGGCAACACCCAAGCTCTACACAGGCAACTCACAGGCTCTACACAGGCGATAAAGATGAATTTTATTTACCGGCGAAAATTTTTTTTTTAATTTTCCTACAATACATCTTTAATTTGCTTAAATTTATCAATATTCAGAATCTTCGAATACTAAAATATTTTTTATTTGGGATATTACAGAAGTCCAGCTTATTTAGAGATGAGAATCCCTGTCCTCATTTGTTTTATTTAATAAGTAATCAGTAAAAGATTATATAATTGTTTGTTGATTTATAGCATTCATATTCTAGAGCAATAGCGCTATTTCGGAAACCCTCAGCAGGCTCTCATGAAGTGGTTATAAATTTTATAAGGTTGAATACGAAATGCTTTTGTTTGTTCCATATAATTTTTATTTTGGGTTTGGAGTTAACCTTGAGCTTTTTGTGTTACACTAAACTTAGATACGAGATTACGGCGGAATGAATAGTTATTTTCAGGCGCTTTTTCCTCTAGTTTTTGATGCCGATTCAAACTCCTCCTTTTTATTTTTTATAAATCTATGTTTTTTTATAAATAAACCAGGAAACATTTCTTTAATAGGTGCAAGGATAGTTCCAATTGAGCGTAATTCTACATGCATCAATTATTACCTGAAATTTATGATTAAGGTTCAGTTTGCCTGTGATTTGAGATGCTTTATTATGTTCGTCTAGTCTCAATTTTTGAGTCAACGACAAAAGGCCTTTCGTAATTCTTATATTAGTTCATTTATTACTAAAAACCAGCGTCATTGTCTATAAAGTAATTTCGCAATGGACGATTGATCTTAAAAAAAGGTTGGATTTTTTTTTTATAGACTCGAGTGGGTCTCGAGTTATATTATGCAGTCGTATCCGAGTTTGGACTTCCCTTTAATTAAGAGACTGATGCGTTGAAGTCGTCTCCCACTGTGTTGGGTTGATGGTTATTCTTTGGCAGCGAGGGTATACCCTTGCAAACGTTGAATGAGTTGCAGAGAGACAGCCTTCATTGTTATATACCCTAGCTTTGTAGCACCTATTTATAGTAGCACCTCACTAGCACCTATTTATAATCGCACCTTATAGTAGCACTTAATTATTTGGGCTACGGTATTTGCATCTCATTGACAACCTGACTCAACGTGATTATGTTGAACAACAGTCATGCGCTGCCACCAATGACGAAGCTATGAACGGATTTCTCAGCCCCCAATATACGTACTTCTCATCTGATTATATAGTTCCGTATTTTGCGGGTTCTTAAGATATAAACGTTTTGGCTTTGCTAACTGAAACCTGCGCGAGGTCTCAGAATTACATCTTTAAGCCAAAATATTGTTGTTTGCTTTTATCTATATATGCTTCCAGGTTCAAAGTTAAAAAGATTGGTATGTTTCTCACAAAAGGAAAACTGCTAATCATGTCAAACGGAATGAATTCCGATACAACATGGCGTGATGGCAAACATTGAAGAGTAATGAACTAGACATGGTTGAACTAGTATAAGGTTGACCCATCAGAAGCTCATTTATGCGGATGTAGTTCATTGTTCGCCTGTGACGTCACTGATCTCAGTGACGTCACAGGCATTAACCAATCACCGAAATGCGGTCAAACCAGTCTACCACTCAATCATGGGACGGGTTTGTTTACGTTTCTCGATCTCAGTGACGTAACAAGAAAGCTGAACTGAAAGACGGAACTTCTCGTGGGTCAACCTTATATAGTTCAACCATGCGTATCGTATATCAGTTTACCAGCTGTGAATATTTTTGATATACGATACTATATATTTTCCAGGGGCAAAATCTGCTACTTGCCACTATAGATGAGCTACATAAGTAAGAATAAAAAGTAAAAATGTGGGAATCCGCGTACAACGACCGTCTGTCCGCGTACAATACCGTCTGCCGATACCTTATAATAATCCGCGTATACAACGACCGTCTGCCGGTCGTAAACAAACCCGTCATTCCCATGACGGATTGGTTGACTGGTTTGAACGCATTTCGGTGATTGGTTAATGCCCGTGACGTCACTGAGATCGTGACGTCACAGGCGAACAACGAACTACATCCGCAAAAATGGGCTTCTGATGGTCAACCTTCTACTAGTTCAACCATGGGTGTGAACCTCGCGAGGGAATGCCATATCTTTAGGAATAGGCAGGTGATGCTTATCACTTATGGGGACCGACGCAATAATATTTAACTTTATTTTTGAGATGTTTCTGTGATCCATTCATTATATTAGTGTTTTAATGGGAGTTTTACTACCATTTATCGTTCCTTAAGTTTGCCTTCCATTTTGTAGGCTTTAGGGAAAGCTTATTTAGCTACTTATCCCATACAAATAACTAGATTGTAGCAGTACATTCTCATTCTATGCAGCACATTCTAGGCTATATAGCGTTTAAAGATCATCCACTACTCTGTTTATTGCAATTACTCTATAAAAAACATCCCACTTTGCTGTACGGAATCGTTATGCTCCTCTAGAGTATATTCTCCATTGCATTTCCAATTTCATTTTTATTGGTTCTGGGGATTAATAGCTACAATTTGCTAACCTTACTTTCAAGTCAGTGATTTCAGGAAAACTGATGTGCTTTAGGCTAAATTAGATGAAAATGTAACCCGTATAAGTATGTAACTCGTTATTTGTAAGACTTGTTGAACATTATGGCCCCTTAATTTTTCTGAGTGTACGGTGAACCGTGTTCGCCACGACGTCTCGTTCGGTACGTTTGATTTAAATTAATTAATAATCTTAATATTTTTTTTCGAGTGTACGGTAAACCGTGTTGGCCGCGATAATAATTAGAGACGATAATTTAGAGACGATAATTTATTTAATACAGTACAACTAAATAATAAAAATATAATAATTACAACTAGGAGTTAACTTAATTATTGACTTAATTATATTATTGATACTGGAGATAAGTAGACAATACACTGTGACATACTGGTCAAATACAGGCCACATGCTGGCAATATACTGGCGATATTCAGACGATATAAATGTGATGTACTGGTGATATACGGGTGATATACTGGCGATATACACGCTATTTACTGGCGATATACTTGTGATGTATTGGCAATATACCGGCGAGAGACAGATGATATACTGGCGATGTACTGGCAATATTCTGCTCATATACACTGGAAATATACTGGAGATTCACTAGAAATATACTTCTGATGTACTGGCAATATAATGACGATATATAGTTTGTTGTACTGATATACAGTAGATATACTGGCAATATTATAGCGACTGACGATTTGCAGGCAATATACTGGCGATAAATTGGGAATATTTTGACATTCCTACGATAGGGGGGCAATATACACGCAATAAGCTGTGAAGTAACTGACAATATACTGACTATATACGGACAATATACTGACAATATTTTGTTAATAAACTGACCATATACTGTAAGATAATGAAAATTTCCAGTGAATATTATAAAACCTTAGATGCAATGCATGCAAATTAAATATTGGCATTACACAATACATTGTCGACCCACCTTTCTTGTGGTGACCCACCTTTGTTGTGGTGACCCACCTTTGTAGTGGTGACCCACCTTTGTAGTGNATGGCAGGTACACATGGCAGGTACACATGACAGGTACACATGGCAGGTACACATGGCAGGTACACATGACAGGTACAAATGGCAGGTACACATGGCAGGTGCACATGGCAGGTACAAATGGCAGGTACACATGGCAGGTACACATGACAGGTACAAATGGCAGGTACACATGGCAGGTGCACATGGCAGGTACAATTAGGACACACAGCAAAAAAATTATTATTATATATTTTTTATTTATTGCAATTTTTATAACATTACGGGAAAGATTGTTATTAGTTATGAAATTATAATATTATTTTATAATGATTTTGTTTAACTTAAGCCGTAAAAAGCAGCAGGGTATTTATTTTTATAGACAAAAAATTATGATAATGATTCAAATGGTGACACTTGCGAACACTAAGAAAAATTAGTGGAGCATTTTGTCCAAATAATGACCCAATTTTTGATCCACAGCGCGAGCAGAGAGCCGGCGTAGTAGCACTGATACGCCCTTTGTGCTGTGCCAAAGTGAGTCAAAATGACTCACACACCAGGACAAAAAGCGCATCGTTATTTGGACAAAGCCTCAGACATTCCTTTGGGTGTAGGTTATGATTATACCGTATAACGTTACATTATATTATTATAACGTATAACGTTACATTATATTATTATAACGTATAACGTTACATCATATTATTATAACGTATAACGTTACATTATATTATTATAACGTATAACGTTACATTATATTATTATAACGTATAACGTTACATTATATTATTATAACGTATAACGTTACATTATATTATTATAACGTATAACGTTACATTATATTATTATAACGTATAACGTTACATTATATTATTATAACGTATAACGTTACATTATATTATTATAACGTATAACGTTACATTATATTATTATAACGTATAACGTTACATTATATTATTATAACGTATAACGTTACATTATATTATTATAACGTATAACGTTACATTATATTATTATAACGTATAACGTTACANGACGAGACAAACGCGCCCCGAGATGTGTATAAGAGACAGGGTACACATGGCTGGTACACATGGCAGGTACAATTAAGACACACAGCAAAAAATTAGTAATATATATATATTTATTTATTTCAATTATATCATAATGGGGAAAATTGTTATTAGTTATGAAATTATTACATTAATTTATAATGAGTTTCGTTTAATCTAAACCATAAAAATCAACAGGATATTTATTTTTATACATAAAAAAATACGATAATGATTTAAATAAAGACATTCGCATACACTAAGAAAAATGCATGAGTAATTTTGTCTAAATAATGACACAATTCCTCGTCCACAGCGCGAGCAGAGAGCTTATATAGTAGCACTGATACGCCCGTTGTGCTAGGCCAAAGTGTGTCAGGATGACCCACACACCAGGACAAAAAGTGCATCGTTATTTGGACAAAACCTCACCCATTCTTTTGGGTGTAGGTTATGGTTATAACGTATAACGTTACATTACATTATCATAACGTATATCGTTATATAATATTATTATAACGCATAACGTCACATTATATTATTATAACGTATATCGTTATATTATATTATTATAACGTATAACGTTACATTATATTATTATAACGTATAACGTTACATTATATTATCATAACGTATAACGTCACTAACGTTGGCTGCAGCGTTGGCGTTAGCGTCGGTGACGTCAGCGTTGGTGATGAGGTTGTGGTGGTGTTGGTGGTGCTGGTGTGATGGTAGATGGTGTTGGTTGAGCAGGTGGTGGTGATGGTGGTGATGGTGTAGGGGGTGGTATGGGTGTGATGGTGTTGCTGGTGTCACAGGCGTCTGCCTCTCACTGCACAGCTTCTGAAATATACCAGGAATAAATACAGAGGTTATACATAATATACAGCAATAAATACATAGGTTATACATAATATACAGCAATAAATACAGAGGTTATACATAATATACAGCAATATATACAGAGGTTATACATTAATAATTAAATAATAATAGTAATTATAACATATATATTCATACACTATTAATGCATAAATCATACAATTTTTACATATATTAGATAATATAAACTTCAAATATTTTAATGTTTATTTGTTTTTTTTTATTATTCCTGTTAAATAAAATTCTTTAATTTTGGGAATATTTAAAAAAAAATTTTTGATGTTTTATTCTTATTAAAACACAGTAACTATTCAATATTTGTATGAACCAGGCGCTAGTCACACACTAACTATTCACTATTTGTATGAACCAGGCGCTAGTCACACACGAACTATTCACTATTTGTATGAACCAGGCGCTAGTCACACACGAACTATTCACTATTTGTATGAACCAGGCGCTAGTCACACACGAACTATTCACTATTCAACACTACGGACAATTGAGGCTGTGATTGCCACACAAGTTTGGCCTCCACAATAAAAAGTAAAACATATTTTGTTGATTTTTTAATGTTCCCTTATTTTGTCCAACCCTTGTTACTAGTGGATATCTAGTGGCTAGGAACTAGTGAATAACTAGTTGCTAGTGGATATTAACTTACTAGGTACTTATGGATATCAAGTTACTAAAGATACTAGTGGAATATCAGTAACAATTAGTAGATATTTAGTAATTAGGTACAAGAGAGTATCTAGTAACGCTATAGCAGATATCTAGTTACTTTAGTAGGGCGCAAGGCTATCTAGTTACCTGAGTAACGCAACTAATTAATATCTAGTTAATTAGGTAGCATCACACTATATATCACGGCAGCAATTAGCCAGCCCGGCACTCTTGCTCTCAAGCGGCACTGCCAACCACGGCCGGCGTATGGCCGGCCAGCCGTGGCCACCGATGGCGCGGCTATGATTTTTAGTAGGGGATTGTTGGCGAGGAATGTGCGCTTCGAGACGCGCGCCGTGCCAATTGTCGAGACAATCACACGCCGACGACGAGACAATCGCTCCCCGACGACGAGACAATCGCGCACGGACGACGAGACAATCGCGCCCCGACGACGAGACAATCGCGCCCCGACGACGAGACAATCGCGCCCCGACGACGAGACAATCGCGCCCCGACGACGAGACAATCGCGCCCCGACGACGAGACAATCGCGCCCCGACGACGAGACAATCGCGCCCCGACGACGAGACAATCGCGCCCCGACGACGAGACAATCGCGCCCCGACGACGAGACAATCGCNCAGCGCATGTGCTGATTGGTAGAGCCTGTGGTGATTGGCAGCGCATGTGCTGATTGGTAGAGCCTGTGGTGATTGGCAGCGCATGTGCTGATTGGTAGAGCCTGTGGTGATTGGCAGGGCCTGTGGTGATTGGTAGAGCCTGTGCTGATTGGTAGAGCCTGTGGTGATTGGAGAGTAGGCCATGATTGACAAGGTACGTAGTGAATGACGAGGCATATCTTGATTGGCGGAACATACTATGATTGGCGGGGTATGCTATTATTGGCAGGGTATGTTGTGATTGGCGGGGCATGCCGCATTCATGGACTATAGAAGGATTGGCAAATAGTACGTGTCTTGAACTGATTGGACAATAGTACATGTCACGAACTGATTGGCAAATAGTACATGTCCCAAACTGATTGGCAAATAATGTATATCCCAAAGTGATTGGCAAATAGTACAAGTCACGAAGTTTTCGGCAAATAGTACATGTCCCAAACTGATTGGCAAATAGTAGGTACATGTCACGAAGTTATTGGCAAATAGTGCATGTCAGGAACTGATTGACAAATAGTACATGTTCTGAACTGAATGGCTAATAGTATACTAACCTACAGACAAAATAAGATATCGTGCTTATGGCGATGACAAGGAAAACATGTAACCTCGTGCCACTAGTTATATAAACGATAACAATATCATGATTTTGGCAATGATAAATAAAACATAAGATAGCGTGTTTTTAGCAATGATAAAGATCAAATATTACTGATAACAATACCTGCTTTTGACAATGATAAATAAAACATATTATATCGTGTCTTTAGCAATGAAAAAATATAATCATACTNCTGTCTCTTATACACATCTAGATGTGTATAAGAGACAGGTCCAGAAAGTGACGCACTTTTCACACGCACATTATGAGCAGAGAGCGGACGTAGCATTAATACGACTTTTTGCCTGGGCCAGACTGAGTCACGATGACCCACTCATGGGAAAAGGTATCACTTATTTCTTTGGGTGTACACAAAGGCGAATGACGTTAAACAAAGTTGATTACGAGCTGAGGTTGTTGGAACAGCGTTGAATCAACGTTACTTCAACGTTAAATCAACGTTACTTCAACGTTAAATCAACGTTTTTTAACGTTAAATCCATGTTATTTCAACGTTAAATTCACGTTATTTAAAGGTAAAATCAACGTTATTTTAACGTTAAATCAACATAATTTCAATGTTATTTCAACGGTAACTCAACGTTATTTCAACTTTGTATAAACGTTATTTTTTATGTAAAATCAACTTTATTTCAACTTTAAATCAACGTTATTTCAGCGTTAAATCAACATTATTTCAACTTTAAATTAACGTTATTTCAGCGTTAAATCCACATTATTTCAACTCCAAATCAACCTTATTTCGGCGTTAAATCAACATTATTTCAACTTTATTTCAACCTTTAATTAGCGTTGTTATTATAATTATTATTATTTCAACCTTTCGGCCTGGTAGATGTTGATGAATACACCACTACACCACTGCAGGATACTGCAGGCTGGCGGAATCGTCAACACAGTACGAATGACGTTGAATTACTGTGTATCCTAATAAATTACGTACAATTATTGTGGCTTTTCAGATATCACAAAAATTTATATATAACATATCATAGTGATGTCGGCGCTGAAGCGTAGGCCTGATGTTGCCTGTCGCCGATTCTTGTACTTTTCGTGCCTTTTTCAGAGAAGATCTAAAATCTAAAAACTTAATAGCAAAGAAAACTCCACATTATTACTTATTCTAATTAAGTGACATTATTACTTAGATCTAAATCAGATCTAAAATTTCACATTAAGTGACATTATTACTTAGATCGAAAATCGTGTCATTTGACCGGATCTTTTCATGACTGATGATAGTTTAAAGTAGCTACAAGACTTCCACCGGGTTCGATATTATATGCATATGGTGCTAGGCATTTCATGATTGTCTGAAGTCTGAAAATGATGCAGTAGGTGGAAAAATGGAGAAGCATGCAATCCATTTGTCTGAAAAGAATTTATGAAAGAATAAATTATGTGAGTATTACTCATATATTAGTTTGAAGTTTCTTGCATACTTTCGATATTAGGAGAGATTAGAAGGACCAATAATGGAATTAAGAAAACGGGCTAGAATGCGAGAATGAAATGATGAGAGTGCATGAGACATGCTAAGCTCACATGTTGTAAGATCACTGTACATACTACACCAGCCTGCACTGCACATACCAGCCTGCACTGCATACACCAGCCTGCACTGCATACATCAGCCTGCACTGCATACATCAGCCTGCACTGCATACACCAGCCTGCACTGCATACACCAGCCTGCACTGCATACACCAGCCTGCACTGCATACACCAGCCTGCACTGCATACACCAAATCTACAGTCATTACCTACAATCTCATTTAAACTGTGGACTGGAATGATTAGCGATTTCAGCCCTTGCTGAGAAGTTTCCTGCTGTTCCATGGAGTGTTTTTTTACGAAATTTACTAATTTCATAGAGCATCTATTAATGGGAATTACGTGTAGAAGTGAAGTATCTATCAATTGGAATTACATGCAAAAGTCAAGCGTCTATTAATTGGAATTACACGTAAAATTAAAGCATCTATAAATGCAAATTACATGTAGAAGTGAAGCATCTATTAATGCAAATTACATGTAGAAGTGAAGCATCTATTAATGGGAATAACACGTAAAAGTATAGCATCTTTTAATGGGAATGACATTTAAAAATACTGTAAAACATTGCCTTTCAAGTGGATTAATCATTCTAAAAAAATTAATAATTGTTTTTATGTCGAAGCGACACTTAAATAAACGTCTTGTAAGTCTGCGTTATATGTGCCACGAAGCGTTGTGCTGTATAGCTGACACAACTGACACAGCGCTGACACAACTGACACAGCGCTGACACAACTGACACAGCGCTGACACAACTGACACAGCGCTGACACAACTGACACATGAGTGTCAGCAGTGCAGGGAAGGTAACAGGTCTGCCAGGCATATGTCAGCGTTATGAGTCACTAGTGTCAGCCGTGAGACAGGAAGCTCAGACGCACATGTTTGACAGCGACTGACTCACGTGGCGTGATTATGGCAGGTTTATAGGTGGCCACCGATGACACGGCGATGTTCATCACTGTACAAATCGTGATTTATGGCCGCTGATGATCCTGCCTTGATTTTCAGTTGCGGTAAAAATCGAATGCGGTAAAATGTTGCGAACTTGACGAACGAAATCGAATCCTTTGATTGTCAGCGAGAATCCGATGACCGCATTTATTGTATTACATTACATTAATTTATTTTACATTATATTGCACTATATTAATTTATATTATATTTTATTACATTATATCCATTTATATTATATTATATTACATTACATCAATTTATATTACATTATATCAATTAATAATATATAATATTACATTATATTATACTACAATATGCTAATCAACAATATTATTAGCCTAAATAAATTTGCCCATGGCGAAAACTCCAAGTAGCCATGCACTTTTTGTCATTTCTGGGTCATTGCGACCCAGTTAGCCCTGGTATAACGAGGCGTATCAGTGCTACGAGCAGAAGTGCGTCACTATTTTGACAATATGATCAAACAATTTTAGTGAGTGAACGCTTTAAATTGAGAACCTAAAAGTGTGTAATTATAACCACGCCATCATTACTTCAGCGATATCTACAAGCTGAAGGAATCGTTTCGGAAATACGGAAACGGGCGAATTGGGATTCATTTATTTATTTAAATACTTTACATATGCAAGAGACTGATAAACTAGACAAAAAATTGCGCACATCGATGATTAATATAATTTTTATAATTTTTGCTCAAGAATGTGGCTTTTCCATCACAATATTTCTAAATTAATATATTGACAGACACTTAAATGTGGAGAGTAAATTACGTAGATTTATCAGCTGCTCAGATCAGCTGCTCATTTCAGCTGCTCAGATCTGCTGCTCAGATCAGCTGCTCACATCAGCTGCTCAGATCAGCTGCTCAGATCAGCTGCTCAGATCAGCTGCTCAGTTCAGCTGCTCAGATCAGCTGCTCAGTTCAGCTGCTCAGATCAGCTGCTCATTTCAGCTGCTCAGATCAGCTGCTCAGATCAGCTGCTCAGATCAGCTGCTCAGATCAGCTGCTCAGATCAGCTGCTCAGATCAGCTGCTCAGATCAGCTGCTCAGATCAGCTGCTCAGATCAGCTGCTCAGATCAGCTGCTCAGATCAGCTGCTCAGATCAGCTGCTCAGATCAGCTGCTCAGATCAGCTGCTCAGATCAGCTGCTCAGATCAGCTGCTCAGATCAGCTGCTCAGATCAGCTGCTCAGATCAGCTGCTCAGATCAGCTGCTCAGATCAGCTGCTCAGATCAGCTGCTCAGATCAGCTGCTCAGATCAGCTGCTCAGATCAGCTGCTCAGATCAGCTGCTCAGATCAGCTGCTCAGATCAGCTGCTCAGATCAGCTGCTCAGATCAGCTGCTCAGATCAGCTGCTCAGATCAGCTGCTCAGATCAGCTGCTCAGATCAGCTGCTCAGATCAGCTGCTCAGATCAGCTGCTCAGATCAGCTGCTCAGATCAGCTGCTCAGATCAGCTGCTCAGATCAGCTGCTCAGATCAGCTGCTCAGATCAGCTGCTCAGATCAGCTGCTCAGATCAGCTGCTCAGATCAGCTGCTCAGATCAGCTGCTCAGATCAGCTGCTCAGATCAGCTGCTCAGATCAGCTGCTCAGATCAGCTGCTCAGATCAGCTGCTCAGATCAGCTGCTCAGATCAGCTGCTCAGATCAGCTGCTCAGATCAGCTGCTCAGATCAGCTGCTCAGTTCAGCTGCTCAGATCAGCTGCTCATTTCAGCTGCTCAGATCTGCTGCTCAGATCAGCTGCTCACATCAGCTGCTCAGATCAGCTGCTCAGGTCTGAGTAACAACTCCGAACTGAAAACAGATTCGCTCGTTTCCTTCTGTTCTTTTTCAACTAAAAATTAAAGAAACTAAACACATTTGAGTGTATTTTTTATGCCTTAACAATGCGATAATAAATAATACTTTGTCTCAATGCGATAACATATAATGTATTGTTTCAGTGCGATAATAAATAATAATTTGTCTCAATGCGATAATAAATAAAAATTTGTTTCAAATAGGCATTATAACCGCATAATATAATAAATGTTAAAGCTTTTTGCTCAATAGTTGGCGATATATTTTTCAATTGACCGAGCGATTTACCCCATTAACAATGCTTAAAAACTTTATTTCGATTAATTAACATGGCAGATATAAAACAATATTTTACACATATTAGAAGTGTTATACAAGATTCTCATTATCTATAAAACGCTACTTAATGCTTTACACTCATTAGAAGTGTTCTGCAGAGTCTCATAATCTACACAACGCTAATTAATGCTTTACACTTATTATATATAGGAGTGTTCTACAAGAGTCTCATAGTCTACTTACGCTAATTAATGCTTTACACTTATTAAAGGAGTGTTCTACAAGATCTCATTATCTACACAACGCTAATTACGTTTATTTTGCCAATATATATACATACAAGTTTCAGAACTCAACGACAATAATACACATATACTCGGTAAGATTAATTTGAATCAATATACATGTTAAAATGGATGAATATGAGAAAAGTGTCGTATTGCAATTTGGACAAAGCAACAATCATTTCTCTCACATTAACGTTTCTTTTATCAAGGAATTTTAATTATTATAAAACGAAAAGTTTTCGTCGAGCTTGATACCTTACAGATTCTGGGTTCTGAATTGCCACATTCAATATACTTAACTTTGATTAAATTAAGTCAAACAGCCAAATCTAAAATAGACTAATGAATATAGAACTGGTAAACCAAATATACAATGACCTGATTTACACAGCACTGGTACTTGTATATAAAATGATCTGATATAAACAGCACTGGTGCTTAAATATACAACGTGATCGATATTTCTGATGGTTAATATAAGTCAATACCCATATCAGGCGCGGAATAGTTTATTCCAAGGTTCAATATGAGTCGTTGACAAAAATAAATGTAAAGCGGTAGTTTATAACATAGCCAACCCCGATGCATGAATTAAGGATCGGGAACACATGGGGTGCATATATGGTTTTCTAAAAGTAAAGATGTATGTAATTTATAATTTAGTCACCTCTGATTTAATTAATTTAGTCACCTCTGACGTGACCTCGTTGAGACTTGCCCTGCACTTATTCAATGTTTCTGATGCACAGCGGAGGTTCGTGTTAGAATTTGATTTATTTATTTTGTGTTCATCTTCTGTGCCGATTAGTTAGTGGTTATATAGATTTTCTTATGATTTGTATCAGGATACTTTTATTATTTGTACCATGATATTATTTATTTGCGTCATGCATGTTTTGCTTTTAAATACATATCCTGCATTGTTGATGCGGATCAACAAAAGTCATTAATTTGTTAATTTATATTCTTTACACAATTAAAGGCTCCGAAGCTTCAGTCTAAAACGCGGTACGAAAACACATTCTTTATATTTTTATTTATAGTTTGTTTATTACTATAGATTTTTACTTATTTATCACTTTTGTCCATACTTTCTCTACAAAATCATTTTTTATAAGTCTCAGGTATGTTTTTTTTCAAATTTACATCGAATGCACCCCAGATATGAAGGATGATAAAGTATTTCAAGATATCAGCTGATATATTAAAGAGCATGCTGATGCTTGTGATGTCAATAATAAACAAATCGCTCGAAAATATTTTCTCTACAAACTTAAATTAATGCTCTTCAGGCTACGACGCACAACTAAACGTATGCTTCAATGAGACCAATAAATATATCTCTTCTGGAAAATCAGCGTTAGTTTATGTGTGAGAAGAAGTGAACTTAGGCTGCTACGTGTACTTAATTAGGCTGCTACGTGTACTTAATTAGGCTGCTACGTGTACTTAATTAGGCTGCTACGTGTACTTAATTAGGCTGCTACGTGTACTCAAGCTGCTACGCGTAATAACCGCTGGTATGTGTACTTGGACTCAAAGTGCACTATATATAGCTTGGACCGCTGTGTACTTGGACCACTACGTACGTGTACTAACTACTACGCGTACTTGGGCCACTACGTGCACTTAGGTAAATTTTGATAGTACTGCTAATGGAAATTAAATATATTGTGTAAGTTACCTTCTCAGGAGGTTGGTCGGCATCTCCTGTAGCAGAACCATTGCTGGTGGCTCTGTAGGGCGCCGCCCTGGACGAACATCGTCCCTGTGCTGCCTCTCTAGGGGTGTCACTGGCGTGCTGCTGCAGCGCCTGCGTCGGCGTCGGGGTGTTGGAGTTGGTGGTGGCAGCGGCCGCAGATATCGGCGTTGAAACGGCGTTGTTCGGCGCAGAAACGTCCGGCAAAGACGCCTGCTGCTGCTGCACCTGGGTTGGGGCAGGGGGTTGGTGGGGTTGTGTGTGTGGATCAGCCCCATTACTGGACGTTGGGGTTGTGTGTGGGGTTGGGGGGGCCGTGTAGGGGCTACCAGCATACGGTTGGTACATCACCTGGGCACAACTCATAGTGAACACTCGGCACTATAACGCATCTATCCCGCCTTCTGGCTGGGCTCAATCTCTTCACACAATCAGGGAACAATTTTCAGTGTCAAACACGGGCTGAAGCTGCGCTGGTGAAGATTATAAAGATGTTTTCCAAGTAAGGTGGAAAAATTATCTCAATATTTTTCATTTGAAACTTGAAATACGAGCGTTACTTGCCAATCCCAGATTTTAAAGATTCCAATCTTTTGTAGAAGAGGCTTTCTAATGCCAATGAATTTGAGTTACAAAATTAGATGTCCACCTTACAACATTCACTTTTAAGGTAACAGTTTACCCAACGTTTGGCTCATCAAATCAAAACCGAAATTTCCATAGCGTAAAATAATCTAAGTCTTGTGCTGCCGTCTCGGTTCACTGAAATATATTTTGCAATAGGATTCTTTTTCTATATTTTCAGGCTTAGTTTCAAGTGCCAACTTCATACACTTTAACATTCAACTCTAAAATTAAATGAATCATTTACGCCACATCAATAATAAAAATCATTTAGTGCTAAATTAATAAATTAACACTGATCGATCGCTCACGTAGTAAAATTTTCTTGATCAGCCGATATAAATATTAAAACTTTTATTTAACTCACTTGCACAGGAACGAATCAATCTATTTTAACACTGATTTAACTAATCACAACATTTATGTTTCTCAGAGCTGCTATGTGATATGATTAATTACTATGCTATAATCACTGTGCACAACAATTAATGGGTACATTCAATCGTACATCAGATCTGTTCCGAGTCTTTGGTAGATGATGTCTTTATAGTGAAGTTTCTTGATTGTTGTTGATTTATTTAGATTTTTCAAATAAAAGTTGTACAACACAAAAGACACTCGAGTTTCACAATAAATTACTTGGGATCAAAACACTCATTATTGACAGTTTCGGACATTAATTAAACTGAGAATGATGGACGAATGATTTAAGAATGACTGTCGGCGACATTTTATTCAATTCAGACTACACATCACTATTGCGCATACCATCCACATTCAGTGCGTGCATGTATGGTGCAGTGGTTATCAAATAATAGTGCGTTGATGATGAGTTATAAATGAACAAATACATGATATTTTCACTCATTTGCTTTCGAAATATTGAGAACAAAGCGATGTTTCAACGCACCCATGTTTGTATAAAGGTATTAAGGTGTCTATTATAGTTAATTCTAATTTGAATGTTGATAAGCAAAGGTATTGTTGTAAGTGAGCAAATAAAAATGGGAAGTTTGCCGCAGTTTCCCCTAATTGGCACAATTTTAAACAAATATAGGTGATATTGTAAAGCTAGAGGCAATTAAAGTATACTGCTTTGGGGCGTCCTTGATAGAACAATTCGGCGCAATCAGTTCGCTAAATTTCAACGAACAAAAGCACTGGGCACTATGTGTGTGTTTTCTATTTGTTTGACTTCTCAATCGCAAGGAAAGTGCTGGCCACTTTTGAGATGAAATTTGTCTATTTGCAAAAAGATTTGTAGATGTATTTAACACAAACAAACGCGCGAGTGTGAATCGACACTGCGTGAAGTGTGACACTCTAGCTTCGGCTCACGATCTCTCCTTGGATGTTCACTCTACGAAAATAACTTGGGCACTGCCTGAGCTGTAACAGGAGGGGTATTGTTACGCTAGCTGTCCCTCCCAGGAGCTACTTCTCACACCACTGACTCCTCCCCATCCCTAATCACACGCCACTGACTCCTCCCCATCCCTAATCACACGCCACTGACTCCTCCCCGTCTATAATCAAACACCACTGACTCCTCCCCGTCTATAATCAAACACCACTGACTCATCCTCCATCCCTACTCAAACGTTAATGACTCCACTTCGCCCCTAATCAAACTCCACCGACTCTTCCCTGTCCCTAATCAAACACGACTGACTCCAGCCCAATCTCTAATCAAACACCACTGACTCCTCCCATCTCTAATCAAACACTACTGATTCCTCCCCCATCCATAATCAAACACCACTGTCTCCTCCCCGTCCTAATCAAACACCACTGACTCCTCCTCCATCCATAATCAAACACCACTGACTTCTCCCGTCTGTAATCAAACACCAATGACTCCAATTCGCCCTTAATCAAACACCACCGACTCTTCCCTGTCCCTAATCAAATAATATTGACTCTTCCCAGTCCCTAATCAAAAACGACTGACTCCTTCCATCTCTAATCAAACACCACTGACTCCTCACCATCTCCGAACGATCGTCAATCGAGACCTCTGGATTCCAAAATTACGCCTAAGCATCACGCTTATTAAATGTACAATCCACTCAAAACTATTGTAAAGGAGAATTTCCTATCGATAATTACACGTAAATATTCACCGAACCCTGCTGCTACCGACGTGTGTGTGGTGATGGTGGCACTCTGTGGCGCGGCCATGTGAGGCGGGGCACGGAGTGGCGAGGGTGGCCCTAAGGAGACCATTATGCTGGCCCTTGATTATGAGGGACCGCCCCCGGCTCCCTCTGCCTCCCAATCTCAGGGACTCCTTTAAAGCGTATCCCTCTCTTAATAATCACTCCTACCCTCGCTTTCAACTTTTAAAGAACTCCGTCAGTGGAAATTTTTCCTATCTAGAATTGGGGATGAGTTTTTTATTCGTATATTCTGCAATCATGTCCGTAGCTGGGATTAAAAAAAAGTCTTAGCGATAAGTTAGTGTTAATTAAATACGAGCATTTATCGCTGGATGTAAACATTAAGTGTATCTATCTAGCGCTGGATGCATTAATTAAATGAGTTCATTTAGCGCAGGTCGTCTCCATATATTGACTGTATTTTGCAATGAATTTATAAATAAGTTAGTATATTTATATAAAATTTTTAATTTTTTGAATAAAACTGTATGCATATAATGGACAATTCTTCCACATGTATGAGATATTTTTGTCGGGCATTTTTTGAATTGTTTATAGTGGTGGATGTCCACATTAAATGAGCATTTATAGCGCTAGATGTCCACATTGAATGAATGCATTTATATATTGCCAGATGTTTACATTATTGTCTCCATTTAGTGCTGAGAATCTCGCCATTAAATGAGAGAATTTAGCGCTGAAAATCCACAATAAAGATCTGCATTTATTACAAATCCAAAATATAAAGAATATATATTTAATAGCGTTGCATGTCCCCACTAACTGCATGATTGTAATGAGTGCCTGATGTGCACAATAATTTAGCAACACTAGACTGTTATATATTTTAAACTCATGACGGTTGATGCTCCTATAACATTATAACATTTCACTCCGTAATGACCAACAACAAACTGATTTAAGATACATTTGTTTGAGCCTTATAAATTTTAAAGTTTTTCATGCACCGATCATCTTAAATTGCGTTTTGCTTCAGAATATTTTTATCAGATTAAAACTATACATTTTTTTAATTATAAATAGAAAGTTTTTCCAAGTACACCTTCTATTATTTTAATAAATATTGGAAGTTTTACAAACGTTGCCAATTCATTAAAGCAATTTACGTTAAATGTTTTTCTGCAGCTTTATCTGTGATGTTGAATCCATTTTGGAAGGTGTTATGTGTGTTGAATCTATTCAGGAATTTTAAGGAGCTTTAAATTTGTTAATAATATTTAATATTCTAATAATCATTTGTAAAATTTGTGTAAAAATTTTTAAAATTTTTACCTTTCATAGACGTTTTGAATTTGTAATTTTTCAGGAATTTGAAAATTACTCTTGGAGCACACGTCACGATGATGTCTTCGCGTAATAATAATAATAATATAATAATATTAATATTTATATTTAATGATTAATAATAATAACAATAATAATAATAATAATATTTATAATTAACAGCACATAATTATAACAGAGATAGTAATGGCAGCAGCTGATGCCGCGTCTCTGCTCCGTCTGAGTGACCAACCGAAACGCGTTCGGAATTTGAATTGCTTCTCAGCGAAGTTTATTATATGTCAATTATACTTTACAGTTACAAACTTTACAGTCACAGACTTTAAAGTTATATTCTACAGTTATAAGCTTTACAGTTACACACGTCAAAGTTATTTTCTACAGTTACAAACTTTACAGTCACACACGTCAAAGTTATCCTCTGCAGTTACAAACTTTACAGTCACACACGTCAAAGTTATATTCTATACAGCTACAAACTTTACGGTCATGCACGTCAAAGTTATACATACAGTTATACACACACTTTACAGTTGCATTATGCTTTACAGTCACAGTTAATTTTACTTTACAGTGACACATGCACACGCATGTACTTTATTATTATAAGATGACAGAAATTTCTTGATTATATGCGTACAATTTATGACCAGAGAGTGCATTTGAATTAAATTTCAAATGCACTCTCTGTTCATAAATTGTACGCATATAATGCATGTACTTTATATACATTCACACACGTCACAGTTAAACTCTACAGTTACACACTTTATATAGTTACAAACTCTACAGTTATCTACGTTTTTACAGTGCACAGTTTTAAATGCTCAATACAAGTCAACTATATACAATTTTGCGGCAGTCAATTTAACATATTTAATTGTCACAGTATCAGTGACCATGCTGCATGTTCATATATATACGGCAAGTTACCAATGCACTCTAAAATCTAAAACAAATCTACAATTCACTCTTCGATCTATAATAAATCGAAAATTCACTCTTCTACCTACACCGTATGATTATCTAAAATTTATTCAATAATCTAAATAAATAAAATTCGCTATAAAACCTATAATAAATCAGCAATTCACGTACGTTACACTCTACAACTAATCTACATTTCATTAAAAAAATTAACAATAAATCTTCACTCTACACTTCGATCTACAATAAATCTACAATACACTCTTCGATCTACAATAAATCTACAATTCACTATTCGATCTACAATAAATCTACGAATCACTCTTCTATCTACAATAAATCAACAATTCACTCTTCGATCTACAATAAATCTACACTTCGCGCACTCTTCGATCTACAATAAATCTATACTTTGCGCACTCTTCGATCTACAATAAATCTACAATTCACTCTTCGATCTACAATAAATCCACAATTCACTCTTCGATCTACAATAAATCTACAATTCACTCTTCTCGGCTCATCTTTATTCAACTGATTTTGTGACGTGTAAAACTCATAAAAATCAAAGGGTTATTTGTCCCAATTGTGACCCGTCTGGCCCAAAGCACTACAGAGAGTTGACGCACTAAAGACCATGGCCCACCCTATAGAGCCAAAAGTGCACTGCTATACGGACAAAGTTTCATTCATTTCTCTCAGAGAAGCTCTGGACAGAATGTGAAGACCGCCGCCGCTCCATATGTATTAGTTAATTGTCATATTTTATTTGTTGTCATATTTTATTTGTTGTCATATTTTATTTGTTAATAAACTATTCAGTTTTAGTCTTCAGCAGCACCGGGACAAATGCTGGCAATCAACAGTAACTGTGGCAATCGTAGTCGGTAATTTTATAAGATAACTTAATTATGCACTCCTACGATTGCCAATAAATTTAGCCTACGATATCTTGAGGATATATACTCCTACGATTGCCAGTCAATTTAGCCTACGATATCTTGAGGATATATACTCCTACGATTGCCAGTCAATTTAGCCTACGATATCTTTAGGATATCTACTCCTATAGGATTGCCAATAAATTTAGCCTACGATATCTTGAGGATATCTACTCCTACGATTGCCAATAAATTTAGCCTACGATATCTTGAGGACATCTACTCCTACGATTGCCAATAAATTTAGCCTACGATATCTTGAGGATATCTACTCCTACGATTGCCAATAAATTTAGCCTACGATATCTTGAGGATATATACTCCTATATATACGATTGCCAGTCAATATCAGGCTATGGAATTAGCAGGCAAATGACTCTATTTTTCTCTCATTGTAGAATTTTATAATTAATAATTATCATAGCTATTGATATCGCAATGATAATATGTATTATAATTGAAATTATTGACATGGCCTGCCAAACAATTATTTATTCTATTTATAATTGCATTATGAATAATTATAATAAAATTTATAAAATTAAGCCCCTGAAGGTTTTCGAAGAATGAGCAATAATGTAAATAATGGCATATTGTGTTAATGGAGACGGCAATTAAGGGGAGCCACGTCACCATTAGCGAAAATAATGAATTAATAATTAGCGTCACTAAAGTAATGACCTTGATGGTAGTAAAGTAAAGGCAGCAGTGGCATTAAAGTAATAATATTAATGACAGTATAGTAATGGTGGTAATGATATTAAAGTAATGACATTAATTGTAGTAAAGTAATGTTTTCCCTCCATTAGAGTAGTTAGGGTAGTAAAGTTTAGGGTATAGGGTAGTAAAGTTAAAACATGCGTAACTTAACAGCGTTATTATTGAGACTGGCGGCTTGAAAAGCCTTGTTAAATCTTTGAACTATACGCATTTTATTTATGGCACGTCACGGGGGGGTTGTTGTTGTTATAGCACGTCACGCGGGGAATGTTTTTGTTATAGCACGTCACGCGGGGAATGTTTTTGTTATAGCACGTCACGCGGGGAATGTTTTTGTTATAGCACGTCACGCGGGGGGTTGTTTTGTTATAGCACGTCACGCGGGGGTTGTTTTGTTATAGCACGTCACGCGGGGGTTGTTTTGTTATAGCACGTCACGCGGGGGTTGTTTTTGTTATAGCACGTCACAACCGCGCCAGCGTCGGCCAATTGCAAGTCAGTCGCTGCACTTAGAAAAATGAATGCGTCATATTATCCAAATAGTGACACACTTTCTTTTACCCACAGCCTGAATACTGAGAGGATGTAGCACTGATACGTCCTTCTGCCGGGCCTGGCTGGTTCAGGTTGGCCCACACGAGAGAAAAAAGTGTATAGTTATTTTGACAATGTCCCATTATTAATCTGAGTGTAGCCACCAGGCCAGGAATTCCGAACACTCCTTCAAAAAAATAAAACATAAAACAGTTTGTTAAACATTTATTGGAAAAAACGTGAAAAAAATATTTATTAGAAAAAGCACGCAAAAAACATTTATTGAAAAAAACGCGACAAAAAAATATATCAGAAAAAACGCGCAAAAAATATTTATTGAAAAACGCGAAAAAACATTTATCAGAAAAAAACGCGCAAAAAACATTTATTGAAAAAAACGTGCAAAAAACATTTATTGAAAAAAAACGTGCAAAAAACATTTATTGTTAAAAAACTGTTAGTGATGCATGTAATGCGCGCAGTACGCATGACGTGTGAGATTTCTTACCCCGGCCAAGATAAAGACAATAGATAAGAAAAAAGAAACAGATAAAGAAGGGAAGAATAAGTGAAGGAGTCAAGGCTATAGCTATAAATAAATGATACGACATAAGGAAGAGAGGAGCAGTGGTTGAAAAGAGGAGCAGTGGTTGAAGAGAGGAGCAGTGGTTGAAGAGAGGAACAGTGGTTGAAGAGAGGAACAGTGGTTGAAGAGAGGAACAGTGGTTGTAGAGAGGGGCAGTGGTTGAAGAGAGGAGCAGTGGTTGAAGAGAGGAGCATTGGTTGAAGAGAGGAGCAGTGGTGGTTGAAAAGAGGAGCAGTGGTTGAAGAGAAGGACAGTGGATGTAGAGAGGGGCAGTGGTTGAAGAGAGGAACAGTGGTTGAAGAGAGGGTCAGTGGTTGAAGAGAGGAGCAGTGGTTGAAAAGAGGAGCAGTGGTTGAAGAAAAAGAGCATTGGTTGAAGAGAGGAGCAGTGGCTGAAGAGAGGAGCACTGGTTGAAGAGAGGGGCAGTGATTGAAGAGAGGGACAGTGGTTGAAGAGAGGAGCAGTGGTTGAAGAGAGGAGCAGTGGTTGAAAAGAGGGACAGTGGTTGAAGAGAGGGGCAGTGGTTGACAAGAGGAGCAGTGGTTGAAGAGAGGGACAGTGGTTGAAGAGAAGGGCAGTGGTTGAAGAGAGGGGCAGTGGTTGAAGAGAGGGACAGTGGTTGAAGAGAGGGGCAGTGGTTGAAGAGAGGGGCAGTGGTTGAAGAGAGGAGCAGTGGTTGAAGAGAGGAGCAGTGGTTGAAGAGAGGAGCAGTGGTTGAAGAGAGGGGCAGTGGTTGAAGAGAGGAGCAGTGGTTGAAGAGAGGAGCAGTGGTTGAAGAGAGGG
>NW_025939044.1:0-14397 GCF_000764305.2 Hyalella azteca | reverse complement strand
AAGGCAGAAGGCAGAAGGCAGAGGGCAGAAGGCAGAAGGCAGAAGGCAGGGGGCAGAAGGCAGAGGGCAGAAGGCAGAGGGCAGAAGGCAGAAGGCAGAAGGCAGAAGGCAGGCGGCACACGTCGCCCCACAAGACCTCCCTGGTCGCCACGTGACCCAGCAATCAATTCCTAACCATGCCGCTAATTCGATTGTATTGCGTACCCGTACACGTGCCTGGCCCGTGTACACGTGCCTCCCCCCGTGTACGTGTGGGGCCCGTACACAAGGGGAGGGGAGTGTGAGTGGGGGAGATGGGGAGGGACGGGCAAGATGCTATATGCATTAGTGGTCCTTAGGAAAATGCATGACTTTAACGGGTAAAAATAAGTGCGTGAAATTGACGTGAAAACATATTCTATGAAGAGTCATGGTGAATGAAATAAGGATCATATGCTTGCATGGTAGTCATTCTCAAGGTTCCTGCTGAAAATGAATCTGTTTGCTTTCTATCCTCTAATTAAATAATTTTTAAATTATATTCGGCGAAATGAGTTTGGTTAAAATGAATGCCATTTTTATTTAGAACTTCTTTATAGTAGAGTTTCTCCAGCCGTATAATAATAGGTACAATAATAGGGTAGAATCTATCCTTATTATTGCGAGCTTGAGCATCTACCATCTACCCGGTAGATGCTCATCGCTGAGCATCTACAGGTATAAGAATCGAGCAGCTTAGTAGACGAGGTTAACAAAATTTGTTATATGAAAGGCTCTACCTTAAATACAAGCAGTCAGAGAAATGAGTGGGTCTTTGTCCTAATAGCGATGCATTTTTTGCTCTTGACTGCCTCATGCTGACCCAAGTTGGCGTGAGAAAAAGGCTTATTAGCGTTAGGTGCAGAAAAGTAAGTCTTTTTTTAGTGACATCGTGAAGAAAAAATAACACCCCTTGACAGGCCACAACAATATTGGCAAAATTAATCCACAAGATTGATCGAACGAACTTTATTTCGTGATAAGATAACAGACACATAATTTTAATCTCAAGACTTATAATTCCCGACTTAGTCAGCAGAGGTCGAAGGTTCAATATTTGGCATTTTCTTTCCACCCAAAAATGTACTTCTTGCAAGCTTAAAAATTTTTTCGATCAGTCTCGAGCGTGTCAATACAATAGCGTGACACCGGCATTTTACACTCAGAAAAAACGCGCATCTTGTCCAAATTGTGACATCTTTAATGCCTACTCGCAGCTCGAGCTTAATTAGAGCGGATGGAGCACTAATACGCTTTATAAGTATCAACTGGGTCAGGTTGAGCCACACAAGAGAATCACTATTAGGACAAAATCTCAAAAATTTCTTCGAGTGGTGTGTAGACATCAGGTTGGATGAGGCTTACATTTATTACATTTATATAAATGAGGCTTACATATATTACATATATACATGAGCCTTACATATATTACATATATATAAGGCTTACATATAATTCTCAACCTCGGGTTGAGAAATTGGATTGAATGGCCTATTGCGGGGGCCATCACAGCGCCGCACTCTTTTCCCTCAAATAGTGACCAATTAGTATGAAATTAAATGCACAGTTTTTAATGGTCATTGCGCAGTGGCGAGGATTTATTTTCTATTGTTACATCCTCCTATTTTCCATTAGGTTACATTAGGTTCCACTCGTTGTGCTGTCTTCATTGAAAACAGGAGGGTGTACATACATATATTAAAATATTCTCGCAAATCAAATGTTCTCTTATCAGAAAATTAGCCATCTTGAATTTAAATATCAACTTTTGCAGCAATTATTTGTCACTGCATCGCCCTAATTGTTGCCACTTGAACCCGTAAACGGTATCCATCGTATGTAAGCGAGCCGGCAATAAGGCCACGTTCACATCAAGACTGAGCCCAAAACGTTTTTCAAGGGACAAATCAGTTAATTATGCCTTATCTTCATAATTTATCACCTCATGATAAGGTGCAATAGAGGATCATTCATTTTAAACGATTTTTTCATCTCTGGAACTAATTTTTTACGATAAGTTAGGGCCAGAAAAAGTGCACTAGTTTGCGGTGAGGCGTGAACGCTCGTTGAGAGGCACTCCACAGAGGAGGCTTTTCATTAAAGGCAAAGCATCGAAGATGAGAGAGGGAAGTAGAGGGACGCCCCATCCAATAAAGCACGTGCACCTCCTCTGCTCAGAGGGTCGGCTAAGAGCACGTGGCTTATTGCTCGTGGGGTCGAGGGCTACGCGATTACACGGCACATCATCACCGCCATGACCGATGGGGCGGGTGGTGGTATCACTCCGCGTCCACGCAAGCGACTTGTCTACAAACGACAAACTTGAGAAATATTAACTCTGAATTGGATGTTTAGCTGACAAAAATTTTTCTATGAAATGCTTCATAGTTTGGAGTAATATTTTCCAGGAACTTTTTTCATATTTTAGCCTGCCGAGCAGGATGGAATTCAGTAGTAATATATGAACAATTACACTTGTATTTTATAATTATATTCTAGCCAAAAACCTGGAACTAGATTTTCCTTCTATATTTAGCTGATATCATAGAACTGATTTAGTAACTACGCTTAACCGATCATTATATGAACGACCATTCATAGAATTCAACCGTTTTTAATTAAAAGCCTATAATACAATTACATTTGCACGTATGGACTTACCGAGGTCACGTGGTGGCGTTTGAATAATGAATTTCGGGTGAACGCAGACTCGGTCGCTGGTGTCACGAGTGCGAGAACATGAGGAGGACAAAGGCTAGGAGGGGAGTGCTGCACGCTATCATGGTGTTTATAGGGCGATTATGGTAGAAATTTGTGGCATGAACGCTTCTACATGACACGAGTCAATGTACTGTGACAGTAGATTTTGTAGCACAATTGCTCACTCAGAGAGTCTGGAAATGGTTCATGCGTGTCCTACAGTTTCATTTACTGTATCCTAATTAATGTATATGGCAATATTTACCTGGACTATGAATTCTTCCGACATTTTCGTAGAGAAATACATAAACGCCATTAACTAGTCATAAGAACATGGATAGATTACATGGATAGATTACTCAATTTTGCTTCAGTAATCTATGTTCAACGGGTATATTGCATTTTTATGGTATGTGTGCACATTAAGCCTTTTAATTGTTAGTAAATAGCCCTTTGCGTAACGATCGAAAATATGTTTCCTTCCTATTTGGGTTAATAATATATATTCGTTTCAATATATCTGGGTTAATAATATATAATCCTTTCCAAAGATTGAACAAATAACCTATGGTGATGGCTGCTATAAAATTTAACATAAATGACACTGTTGATCCCTGGTGAGAAAAGTAACCTGGTAACAATTTCCAGCTACCGGCGGGCCGTTACCTTAATAAGGTTACTAGCTGCCGTTACCTTAATTTTGTACGTTCGCGAGGATGGATTTATCCAAATTTGAGCTCTGGGTCATTGTTCTCTAGTGTGCTGCTGTTAGGAAAAGATGTAGGCGTCGCCGTATTTGGGTGAAAAAAATTATTGCAAAGAAGAGAGGGGGCTCACACAATTACGTTTTCAAAGAATTATATCAGTTGCGAATTTGCATCAGAATTCCAAAATTATACTAGACTGCCAGTGGACTTGTTTGACAGTCTGCTAAAGAAAATAATGCCACTCATCCAGAAGCAGAATGATGAAATCGAAATGAAATTCATATGTAATGGAATTCATTTGCAAGGAAATTCATTTCACGATGGAATTGCGAACGCAACGTATGAATTTTCTTGCGAACCTCGTCAATTGTACTTGCACACAAAAGTTTTTTAAAACTTCACCTATTTTCAACTGAGCTTGTTCTTTTGCATTTTGATTTTTATACTCGTTTGACTGAACTCTTTACAGGCATTCATGGTCTACTCTATGCAAAGATCAATTAGCCTCTCTGCTAGAGAGTGAGTCCGAACAAGTGTGGCCTTAGTTGACATAGTGAAGGACGGCTAGCTTGTCAATCGCATCTTGTGGGCAAAGAAGCGATTGACGAGCTATCCGTCAATCAAGAAGCGCATGATAGACGCTACAAGCGCTTCTTTGCCCACAAGAAGCGCATGTAGACGCCTCACAGAGGGGCGGTGAGGCGCTTGACGCCCGTTTTCTAATTCAGTCCGTTTCTTGACGCCCGTTTTCAGTCTAGTCTAATAATAATCTTTGGTGGCCCGTGTGTTGCCCCTAGTGTGAACGGGCCTTAAGAGTTCTGCGGGAGGAGGGCACCAGACGTTAGGTTGTCGAATAAATTATTTTAAACAGATATAAAGTTTTTTTAGTTTAGCATATACTTAAGATACTGAAGAAGTTATGCTGTGAGTAGAAATAATATTCCACGTTTGTAATTCAATGCCAACAATGGGTAGGAGAGTCATGATTAGGGAGACAGGAGAGATAAATAATGTTTGATTCGACTACCATGCATAGCCAGCCTGCTTTCATTTACCTTGAATTTACTTCCACGTTGAAGTTTGAACGTCGTTCATTGTTATCACGCAATGGATGAATAAAAAATGTACATATACAATTATATCCCGAAATGCTATAAGCTTTTATATTAAAATAAGTACTTTGAGAAATGTGATTTTAATTATTAAAAACGACTCGAGGTTGATTGAGAGAGGGTGAGAGGCCAAGTACTTATTTACTGCACTAAAAATAATAATAATGTCGATAGATAGCAGGAAAGTGGAGCCGCGAACTACACAATTTTTAGCGTTCAGCACCTCATAATTAAACGCAATGAACTTGTTAGCGCATTTTCTCATTTATGGAAAAAATTCACTATTGTGCTCGCCATGTCCGTCTGTCTGTTGGTCCGTGGCTCCACGTTTTCGTCGAAGAAAAAATGCGCTCTCTGTCACTCACTGCAGTGAGTACTGAGTTATATTTTTTATTTGAGAAATGTGATTTTAATTATTAAAAACGACTCGAGGTTGATTGAGAGAGGGTGAGAGGCCAAGTACTTATTTACTGCACTAAAAATAATAATGTCGATAGATAGCAGAGCTGCGAACTGCACAGTTTTTAGCGTTCAGCAACTGCACCTCATAATTAAACGCAGTGAACTTGTTAGCGCATTTTCTCATTTATGGAAAAAATTCACTATTGTGCTCGCCATGTCCGTCTGTCCGTCCGTCCGTGACTTCACGTTTTCGTCGAAGAAAAAATGCGCTCTGTCACTCACTGCAGTGAGTACTGAGTTATATTTTTTACTTACCCTATAGAGAAGCCCTCATCATTCAGCAAAGTTTGTTGTTACCGCTATCACTTTCCCTGAGTGAGCAGACCTATTGATCGAGAGCTAACTATATGGGTTAGCTCCGATGCTACTCGAACGTAAAATTTGCAATTGCTTTCCTTCTTCTCGTATGTATGAACGTAATTAAATTGAGTGACACGCGGTGACATTGAAATGTACTCATTGTGGTAGGTAAATATCGTGGAATAATAATTAATATAGGTTAGCTCAAGAAAACTTAATTAGTAATAAGCAGCTTACAACTCGAGTAGAAATACCATCATGAATAATAAAATAATTTTGTCGACATGGATACTAAGGAAATAACTTATAATAAAAGTAGGAATAAGATTATGAATACATTGAAGTTTTTTCATCTGCACAAAATGAAAATTTGTGCTTGTAATTCTTATTATAAGTTTGAAAGAATATTATCGCGTTACATTCATAAATTCGCAGCAATTACGGGATTTAATTTTGTGCGCTGCAATTAAGTATCGTTACCTGACTAAGTATATTTATTTCCATGCCCCGACTTAGTATATTTTATTTTTGTATTTGGTTGTCACATTGATAGCAAATGATCGAAAATTGCAAATATTTTACATTTTAAATAGATTTGTAATAATTGTGTTTGTTGATGATGTGAATTTGAAAGCTTCTAAATCTTTGATCGCTCATAAGTGCAGTAAATACACGATCCTGTAATGTTATTTATATGTCGTTAACGAAGGATCTAAATTAATATGCATATCACAATCGCCTGCCCCCAAAAATAGCCTGCACCTCCTACATGGAACTGCAGTGCAACACCACAACATGAACACCACATGACCGACATAACTGATTGCTTAGTCCGACATAACTGATTGCTTAGTCCGACATAACTCATTGCTTAGTCCCGACATAACTGATTGCTTAGTCCGACATAACTGATTGCTTAGTCCCGATCATGACCATAGATTCTATTAGCAATGCTTGGCGTTGATTTACGAACGTGGTTGTTATTTTAACTCAAACCATAATTTCTCTTGTATCTCATATGCTAAATAAAGTGTTTTTCTGTTTCAAATAGATAATTATCAGCCTGCAGGCTGCAGTTGAATTGTTTAGAAAAAGTGAAGGGTCTTCCTGATAAAGTTTTCCTTTTAAATTTTACAATATAAATTGCGTGGTAATGGTTGATAGAAAATTGATCATCACTAACACAAATGAACTAACATCACTGCCTATTTATGTGGTACATTTATTGTTGTGAATGAACATACATGAAAAGGTGTAGCAGTTCAAGTTATATATGAACTCAAGTCCAGAAAACGCAGGATATTGTGAGCTAAATTTTTACATACACGTTTTAAAATGCGAGTGAAATCCTAATAATGGAAATTTTTAGTGTAGTATTGTTATACAACATCTGGATTATGCAAATTTTGTGAATAACGTACAAATGCGAATTTCCGCACCGTTGCAGCGTATCACCATTAACGACATATACGTCGTAATAAGCCGGACTACAACGGCATACAACAACACACAACCTTACACATGCTAAATCACCTAATACGCTGAGCTGGGCAGCGCTACTTTGAAATGTAGCGGCCGCTACCGCTACCGCTACATGCTCTAAATGTAGCGGGCGCTACCGCTACCGCTACATGCTCTAAATGTAGCGGGCGCTACCGCTACCGCTACATGCTCTAAATGTAGCGGGCGCTACCGCTACCGCTACAATTGCTTAAATGTATAGCGCCGCTACCGCTACTGAAAATGTAGCGGCCGCTATATGTAGCGCGCTACTGCCCACCTCTGGATTAACAACTAACATGATGACACTAGTAACAGGCTGAGGTTGACAACAATACACCGAAATCTTTCGTACAGTTTTATTCTATAATTTATATTATGTATGTATTATGCTGGTATTTAAATAATATTTAATAGTATTGAGTAAAATCTAAAGGCTTTATCTATAAATGTAGCGGGCGCTACCGCTACAATTGCTTAAATGTAGCGCCGCTAACGCTACCGCTACTGAAAATGTAGCGGCCGCTACATGTATCGCGCTACTGCCCACCTCTGCTAATACGTACTTCACATTGGCCGTTAAATGTTAGGAATGCGGATATAAGACAAAATAAATATGTTAATAACATAATAATTCATATGGACACTGTCCAGTACATTTTTTGTAACCTATCATATATAAAGAATATAGTGATCGAAGATTTCGTGATCGATAACTTGATTATTTAATATTAGGATGGCTGTATGCCAACAGTTACAGTTGCTGTTACCGCTGTACGCCACTCGCCGCAGGACCCAGCGCCGCGTTCAAAGAGCAGTCACAAATGAATATATTATCATATTTCGTTTAGTAATGAAGACGATTATCACATCAAATAAAACTCACCTGGCAAGTGTTTCTATAACACTGAGATATTAAATAAATGCCACGTACTTGCCTGTTTTTTAAAGTGATTGCTCGTGGAAGGCGGTATGACATCGTTTATGTAAGAGTATACCATCTAATATAATTTTCTTTGTGGCCACTGGCGTCCGAAGAAATTTTTTCTAACCATAATAAACTTATTTATTTCTCATAAACTTTATTTANCGTAATAATTTTTTTATGTTTCTGAAGAAATTTATTTTAGATCAGACCACCGAAGTTCTCGACACACCTTCAGCATAAATCTTCATCAGTTAGTCTTCAAGAATTTTCTTGTTATCAGTTGTCCTGGTACGGTGTCCACTGGGTGCCCTGTTGCCGTGTTCATCAAGCAATCCAAGTTAATCATTTACTTTTTTGAGGTGTGAAACCCGCTAGTAATGAACTTGAGGAATAATGGAGTGTAACCCTGTAGGATTTTAATGGGTAGCTCTCACTAGCGCAGCACTTGGGACATGTGTCTCAAACCAATGAAATGTTTCCCCCTTTTTCCACGAGACTGCACGCACCAATCGGCACACAAGAAAGTGAGGTCCCAGTAAATGATCCCAACTCAAGGAAGCTCCTCATTCGACCAGCAGGTGAAGATGCTAACTTTATCTGAAAAGCTTTGCCGAGCTCCAGCACCGCCATTCAGCACCCTTCACATTTTAGAGCTGAAGACGCTCTAGTGTAGAACACGTGGCGAAAAATCAATCGATTGAATGCGGCGGAGAATCGGGTGATTCCGTGTGGATCTTTATATGGGGCAGGAATGTGACGTTTAATGGCAATAAGCAGGTTTCCGTAGGATAGTTTGTACGCAGCCCAATTAAATGTGATTGAAAACCGAGAGTTACAAATTCTAAATGCACCACAGCATATATTTGAACACCTTGGCATTAATTATAGGTTAAGTTTAAAAGTTAGAATAGAGTCAAAGATTTAAACATGACTCGACAATCAAAGTAGACCGTTCCCTAGTTTAATTAGAATTTACGGTGCAGTTCAGGCAAAGGTTTAGTATTTAGCAAATAATTCGATACTGGATGTCTGATGCTAGTTTTAAGGGCCTGCCAAGTGTTCGTAAGGAAGTGAAGAACGTATGCACCATCAATTAACACGAATAACTCAGCAAGGGTGCGCATAACAAATTAAAACCTTGAGCAATTATTTAGGAGATTATGGCGCAACACAAAGTACAGTGGCAACTCATGTGACAACTTTGTGACACTTTCTTTTAGAGCCGTGGCTCAGTCTCATTAATACGCGCCCGCTCTGTTTCTTCATTGTAAGCTTCAGGAAGCCCGGGTGAAAAATTTTTCCAACAATGTTATCCCATACGAGTAAGATCTTTTATTATTTTTCATTTTTTCTATTTATTTTATATCTTTTTATTACTGTTTTGAATTCTTTCCCAAGCCGACAATGAAGAAATGAAAACTGAGACAAATTCATTGTACTCGCATTAATTACATTTGTTTTGATTCCTCCCCAACTTAGATCTCCCAGGTTAGTTTCATTAACTTGTCACTGAAATGGATCAACACAATGAACATTTTCTTCAAATAAATTTTCTTACAATAAATGATAGAGAAAACGAATTGTTTAATAATTTCTAGTACAGTATTTTTCACTTTCGGAACATTGCTTCTTTCTTGGGAAATGGAGGTCGACCTCAAACGTATTGTTCTCGTGAATAATTTAATTGAAGAGAAATATTGCAAACTTGAATAACGTGAGTCATGACAGCAGAACTCAACTTTATTTTAATGTATGATAAAACGTTACATAATAAAGAACCGAAGCAGGCCAACATGCCTGACCAAAGCTGTCACAAATATATGATATTGACGGTATTTTGTCGTCCACGTTGTTTCTCATTATCCAGCAAAGACGAGTCTGGGAAGAGAGAAGATAACAATGGCCGATAACAGCGCTGCTCAGACATCTGACGGTAAATTCAACATTGTTTGGCTGAATTAACGGTAATTCAACGTTGTTTAACGTCATTTGCCAGATCAGGAAGCTCCATGCCCGCCATCAGCGGATCAGCCTATATTATCGGTCGCGCTAACGATACCAAAACATGGCGTCCACGGAACGCTCAGCGTCTAGTGGTCTTCTTCAAGTCTACAGACGAAAAACTTCTTTTGATTCAGTCGATCAGCTGTGACAAATGAAACAAAATAACCTATTCGTCCATGAGGACGACAGAGGAAGGCTCAACCTGAACTATGAACTTTGTTTATATAGTTCTACCTTAACGTTTTATACACCAAGCAAGAAAATTTCATTTGAAGGGGGTCTATTATATTTATGCTACCTTGGTTTAATCATGCTTCATTAACTCCTGACTTGTTTGGACTGGATGACGTTGAATTTGATTTTTAATTGAAATATTTCACTTATACCTATTTTATCAATCAATGATGCATTTCGCTAGTTTGAATAACACAATTAATTTGTTTTGTTTATTCTTTTCTGATTACTTTATTATTTTATTTAACATTAGTAAACCGTAGTGCATAGATCTTCGGAAAAGAAATTCCGCACTACCAATCATTTATTGATTGGTCGTTCTAAATCATTCGAACCAAAAAGAGTTTACTAAATCCCAATTCCCTACAGAACTTGTCCACTCAACTATGTTTATTATGAGATCAAATAAACCTCTTTTTTGTAACGTCTGGCACTATAGGCTTTTCGTATATGGGTGTATTGTTTCGAAGTATTTTAACACGTGCAGTAAATTCACAGGCATTCTTAACTAACAAATAGCAATCACTGTTCTAACGTACAACGATCAGGCACATCTCATTAGAAGTATTGAAATATCACCACACATCTTAGTCCATTTAGCGATTAGGTTTCGAAAATAGTTATTTATTTCTCACGGGAGACTTTAGGTATTAGAGCTCAAACCCATCATAAACGTGTTTTTGACTATGCATCATGTGTAGAAAAGCATATGAACAGAAAAAATGAAGGAGATTTGAATTCTTCATGAATCCAAAGTTTTTAATATCAATTAATAATTTGCAACATTTTTTGGCTATTACTGGAACTCATACTTCGTGTTCAGATTAAGAATTATTTTCACTCACTAAGAATCGAACAGGAACAGAGTCAATGAAGGCTAACGATCGAAATAATTTTTTTTTTATGTTTCTGAAGAAATTTATTTTAGATCAGACCGCCGAAGTTCTTGACACACCTTCAGTATAAATCTTCATCAGTTAGTCTTCAAGAATTTTTAAAGTTTGGTAACAAGATCATGATGAAGCATCACATCTCAGAAATTTTCTTTCAATTAATTCCAGGAGAGACTATGACAAATCGATCCTCCTACCGTGTCGCTGTCTACTCAAGCCTATCAATCGTACGCTGTTAGCATTGCGCCAATATAGCCGGCGGAATTGAAAGGAATATTCACATATTCCATATTATTATTTTAAAGATTATAATATACAAACACTATAAGTTTGAGCAACAGCCATGAAATAAATATTTGTATCATCAATATTCCTGACAATAAATAATATACAATCAATATAAGAAGGAAAACACTTGCCAGCGCATCGCTGCTGCGTCGTCAGACGCTCCTCGGCCCCGTGCCGCGGCGGGGGAGGGAATTAACTTATTTGCCTCCTTCATTTTCTTTCTTATTTTACTCCTTTTTTTGTTTCTTCTTATTCCTTACTTCCTTTTCTTTCCTTCTTCTTTTCTTCCTTCATTCCTTCTTCGCACATTTAGAATAATGAGTCCTACATATAGATTTCTTATGGACATTACCTACACTATTTTTAAAGGAACATAATAGCTTTAAGGATCACTTGTGTTCATTGCGGTAGAATTTCAATTGAAAAATGGAAGCGATGCTGGCACACGAGTGCACAAGTGGCTTGATGTTTGAGAACTAACGAACTTTGAATTATGTACGAAAAATTAAAATATATGAAGTAAAGGAAAAAAATATCAAATTTCACTTCAAGAATTAAATATAAGAACTTAGAACAAATAAAGGTCAAATTTTTTACGTTGGCTCTGAAATGTGTTAAAAATTCAGAGCAGGACAATTCCAGACGTCACATCATTGCAAATCTTCTTCAGTTACCCCATCAAATTTTCCTACGTCAGCAGTATCCATGGGCCGGGGTTGTTGTAGCGCCACGTACGTTCAGCCGTTAACAACAGACGTCTGACCGACGTTGTACTTTTTGAAGGCTGAGAAGCCACTGCACTCTGATAGTTATCATAGCCTTGCTATGTTAGGTAATAAAGACTTGCAAAATTGTTTTAATAATCAACCGTCTGCCAAATTAGCAGCAGGTATTCAATAGCAGATGTAGGTCTATCGAGCGTTGATCTCCGAAAAAAGGAATCAAACGAGAGAAAATGACGGAATTTTCGCCAATTCTAGATTTTTGTTACTAATTCAAAAACTTCTAGGGAAATGAGCGTACATCGACAGCAAGGTTTATTTATAGCTCAGTCCCAATATAGTAGTTTCAGTGCTAGCTCGGTCATCCATGGTAGGCTCCACAAGTTCTTCATGCAGGCAAGCAAACCAAAATTTGAGATGTTAAAACCCGTTAAAACAAACCAGCAAAGAGCAATAGCAAGTGCGACAAAAATTTGGTGGAATACAGGAATAATTGATGGTACATTTCTAATGGATTAATTAATGGTCCATTTCTAAAGGATTAATTAATGGTTCACTTCTAGAGGATTAAATTAATGGTACATTTTAATAGATCTGCCGATTTAAGCAGACTTATGATATGGAATCAAATAATGAACAGACACTGAAAAAACTAAATTTGTGTCAATCTGACACGTCATCTCTTCGATTAAACTGACAATCTATAAATTGTATCTAATTAGGTTACTTTCTTCATTCAATAAATAAGTAGAAAATAACGTAATTATTTATTGATTGCAGAAGTATCTAGTTCAGAATTTATTTCGCAAAGCATTCTTCTTATGAATCGCCCAGTGAACGTATTCTATCACATCTTATTTGGTCGGAGAAATATTATGTGAACGTGAATAATTTCAATCATAGAAAAACGCAAACATTGCTTGCGCTACAAAATGTAACAGAAAAGAAACCGCTACAAAATATAACAGAATTAAGGCAAGGCCGTCAACAATTGCCTAATTCCAGGTTATTTCGAGCAACTGGTGACATTTGGCACGTCCAGGGCGGTGTTGCCATTGAACAACTAAAATATCCAAAATGATCCACCTTAAAAATATATCTCCTCCTATCATTGAAATGGTCGTAGTTTTTTGTAGTTTCGTCATAGTTTGGATTATATTTTGCAAAAATGGGAAGGAGGGTGAAATCGAAAACGGACAAAAAATCTCCCCCAACCACATAAATAAGAATATCGAAAAAAAACACGACGAATCGCTAGATAAGGTCTTTACGCATCGAATGCTATGTATCTTAATGTTGTAGCTTGAAAATCCCAGCAGCAGATCGATTTCTACAGTACCCCCCTTTTTGCCGTTTTCTATGAATTTCGCGTTTTCTTTCATTTTTCGAAAAATTTATATGAACAAAAAAGTCTTAACTTTCTGTTTTACACATGTGTATCAAGTTTCAAAGTGATCCGTTTATAAATAAAAAAGTTTTTGGTTTTATCGAGACGCTCCCCTTAAACTAACACAAGCCCCGCTCATTTAATAAGGTTACCAGCTACCGTTACCTTAATAAGGTTACCAGCTACCGCCACCTTAATAACGTTACCAGCTACCGTCACCTTAATAAGGTTACCAGCTACCGTGTTACCAGCTACCGCCACCTTAATAAGGTTACCAGCTACCGTCACCTTAATAAGGTTACCAGCTACCGTTACCTTAATAAGGTTACCAGCTACCGTTACCTTAATAAGGTTACCGTTCAAAGCTACCAAATCTAGGCGCTAGTGTATGGCGCCTGACTAGACGAGCAGGGCAAATTATGAGCCCCAAATTATGAATTATTTTTTCATCTCTTACTGTTATTTCCATTCCACTCTGATCCACCACGAGCTTTTTCATCACTTTTCGACCTACACCGAATCATTACAACCAAAATAAAGGCGCTTGCTCTGGGGCTACATTCGGGTGTCAATAACAAGTTAAAGCATCTAACATACTTCAGATAATCATTACTATTGTCATTCTTGATTAAATTCAACAAGTTCATATGACAGAATCTCTGTTCAATCAGCAACGTGTAATTCGACCAAATGCTCATTTGTATTACGTTTCTATACTTTGTAATGTTGAGAGGAAGAGAACTGTGTTACGCGATGATTGCTATGGCCGCAGTTTAGTTCTTCAATGTTGATTTGCTTCTTCACTTTTTAACCATTAATTGACCCGTGTATCTTAATAATACAGACCAAATTTTAGCCTATAAATGCTAAGGTAATCAGGCTTCTCCTGCATTTGTTACTTCCCGTATTCTGATATTTTTCTCAATATTGTTGAATTATTTCATCGTCCTGCAACCCAATTCTTCCAAGATCACTAAAATCTCCACACGTCACACGGCACAGAGCAGAAGGGCCACGATAAACTTCAATAAATTCAAGATCAAGTTATTCTTCAAATATTCTGTCATCCATGATATGATCGCATGGTTGAGACAAATGACAGCTAGATAACTGACAGAATAGTGCGCATAACTAATATAAAT
>NW_025939043.1:0-3406 GCF_000764305.2 Hyalella azteca | reverse complement strand
AAGAAAACTAGTAAACCCCTATCTAACGCACTTGAAATGCTCCCAAACAGTATTCACGATTAGAAATGTGTTGTAGTTGCTGTGCGGTACCACTTGGCATGAGTGAAAGAGAACAAGAGGTTGCGCAGAGTGGCCAGAAAGAAGGAGAAATGGAAGAAAGTAGGAGATGAAAATGGCACATTGCGCATGATTAGGTCGGTTATAGGTGAGTGGGGTTAGTTTGGGGTTGGGAAATGGGGGTTTGGAAACCTGTTAGGGCTTTGGATGGTTTAAGCGGGTGGGTGATGAGATGGTGGTTCTTTATTTAAATTATTTACACTTATAAGCACTGTTAAACAAAAATAAAAATGATGCGTGTTCTTGCTATTTACATGCGTTCTCACTTTTATTTTTGTGTTTTTTTTTTTCTCCCGAAAGATGATATGGCTGGTGATGATGATAATGAGGAAGGTGAGTCGCTCGAGCGTGGTGGTGCATTGATGATGTGGGTTGTTTTGGGACCAGCTACACCCAGACGTGATGACTGATAACTGCCGTCCTGGTGTAGCATGGTCAGCTGTGTAGTTATCTGTACTGAGGTGGGGGTGGAGGTCCTATTGCGCGTAATTTGGAGCTTTCGAATAACCGGTGTTGCCTTGCTATGGCGTCTGGAGGGAATGAGAGTTAATAATATGCACATGTTTTGAGTTAGGAATCATATGTTTTGATGATGCACCAAGTTTTGCATGCTTATTGGTGAAGAGCTGTGTTTATTGTAGGAATGTCGCCTTGTTCCTGTAGTGTTTAGGAGGATGTGAAAGCGGACAAGCGTGAGTTTGTGATGAATCGGAGGGCCTTGTTTTGTACTGTCTGCGGTTTGCATATGGATGATCTGACAAATGAGAGGCATAACGTGTGTTACATGTTGGGTGGGAGGAGGTAACATCTGTGTATTTTGTGTAGATTGATGAGGGCCATTGCTTTTCTTTTCGCTATTTGGTAGGTGATGCAGTGTGTAGTGAAGTGTAGAACCTAAAACTGTTCCTTTGTTCGTGTATGGAAAGTTGGTGTTGTCTATGAAGATGTCGGAAGTGTTTCGCCAAACGATGGGGATGATTTTAAATTTATTTCTGCCTGTCCTAATGAGCCATTTATTTTCGAAGGTGTAGATCTCTTGATTGGCTGTGGTTATTTGTATCATGTCATCTGCAAGAGCTGTGAAGTCAGAGTTCGGCTAGGGTCAGGTTGTGTGGGTTCTGTGTGTTGTGATAATGTTTGTTTGTACAGTGTCCAATTTGCTCTAAGGAAGGATCTACGATGACGGATGGATTTGCAGATATTGTGGCTATGGATATGGTCTGACGGAGTGATGGGTCCTGGCTGTAGATGTATCTTGTGGAATACCCTATTGTTGCGTAGAACTCTGTCAAGTGATGTTGTGCTGTTGTGGGTGATGAGGGTTGGAAAGTAGGGCCCAATGAGGGTGCATTTGTGTGTTAGCGTATTTGTCTTCCTATGTGATTGGAGGAGCTGTCTCCTTATGTTGTATGTCTTGCGTTTACGTGCGCGAATAGGTATACGGGATGGGGCTTATTCAAAAGTGAGTGGAAGTCAATGTAGTTGATGTAGTCTATGCGGGGTGGGATGTATGTAGTTCCTATTGTGGTGGGTTCTTGCTGAGTGGCAATTGTGATTGCGAGCATGTCTGTGCGGAAATTGTCGTGGAATCTGTAAGACAAGTGTCTTTTAATGGCTATGGCAACACCGGAGTGTAGAGTGTTTTCATTATTGCGACTATATACATTGTGATTGAATATCTTGAATTGGGTGTTGTCCTCTGTAATGTAGTGGTTGTTGATGAGTATTATGTCTGGGTCTATGTGGTTGTAGCTGTTTGCAAGAGTAAATCTATTGTTGTACGAGTGATTGACGTTCTGTTGTGTTATCTTTAGTGAGGAGTGAAGGGTCATTGTAAGGGGTGTTTGAATGAGGAGCGTTTCGTCTCTTTGATGGATGTTGCCGCATGTTTGACCATGATGGCTAAGGTGTCGTGAGGGATGATATTTATTAGTGGTTGATGTATCTTCAGTCTGCCACATTTCAGGTACTCAAGTACTTTCAATGAGTCAGGGTCCTTCATCGACAGCTTCAGTCCGTAATCTTTCTTCCTCAATTCGTCGGCATACCAATGGTTATATGGGTCCATATTTATTTTTGTGGTCTAAATAATTTAATGGGGATAGGTTCTCAGAGTCATGTGATAAATGAATCTTTGTACTGTTCTTAGATGTTTTTTTTCTTTTCCTAGGGTAACGGTCCTCGTTATGATGTCGGGGGTGGAGGGTCATTTCTCCGGTTGTCGTCGTCTATTGGTTGTTGAGAGAGGTTGAGTGATGAGCGTCTGAGGTCGTCAGCGTCGATAAATTCGGTTTCAGGGCTGAAGTCAGTGTCGGGGTCTTGGTCTCTGGTCGACTATAGAAGTTGATAATTTTCGCTGAGTCTCTGTCGGGGAACGTTGCGTCAATGTCATTATTATTTTTTAGAGACATTGAGAGTATGGTACCAAACCCCTCGTGGCGGAAGATGCCGGTAATATGGGCTTCCAGTGTTATAGCAGTCAGTTTCAGTTGCGTCTTGTCTGTCAGTGTCAGGCTGTGTTGGGGGACGTTAGTTCGCCGAGTTGCTTGTTTAGCGATGTCGACGTAAGCTTGATTGGTCTTCTGTTGGATTGTCTAGGCCTGTTTCTGTTGTTCGTGTTGTATTTTCAGCTTGCGGCATGGGCAGTCGGTGGTTGTTCTGGGAGTTATGACATATCTTGTGTTAGAGCATTGGGTTTATGTGTGGTCGTTTGCAGCGCATTCAAGAGGCAGTGGTAGATGTGCATTGATGTGTAGGATGGTCTTCTATTTGGTAATATTTGTAGCATATGAGTAAGTGTGTGTATTGTTCTTGTTCGCATTGGTATGGGGTGATTTTGCTGCTATACGTGTAGAATGAGCTGGTAAGTATGCGTTGGGGTATTGTGGTGTCTGTGGTTATGATTTTAATGACGTGCGTGTAGTGTTAGATTTTTATGATGTCTCGTATATGTAGCCACTTCTGTAGTGTAATAATTTCGTGTTTGATTTCGTCCGAAGTGTGGCTTCCTACGTCCTTGTACAGTTGTCGTATAAAGATGGTCTGTTTAGCTCGAAGGTCTATGGGTATATTGGGTGTCAGGTTGATTTTTAGGAATGCTTCGATCGCTTTTTTTAATTCATTTTGCCAATTGCAGTAGCGTCGTCAGTTACGGCGTAAAATTGCGTCAATTGCGGTCGGTGAGTCGGATTAGAGGAGCGTCGAGTTCTTTGAAGGTTGTCTGGAATATTTTGGGTCGGTCGGTAGATATTCTTGGGTCAATGTTGGGACACGATCGTTCTAATAAGTT
>NW_025939042.1:0-1148 GCF_000764305.2 Hyalella azteca | reverse complement strand
ATGAACTAGCGCACGATAAACTAGCGCATGATAAATTAGCGCACGATAAACTAGCGCACGATAAACTAGCGCATAAAAAACAAGCGCATGATGAACTAGCGTACGATAAACTAGCGCATGATAATCTAGCGCACGATAAACTAGCGCATAAAAAAACAAGCGCATGATGAACTAGCGCACGCTAAACTAGCGCATAAAAAACAAGCGCATGATAAACTGCACCATCGTACGTCACCACGTTTTGCACCATCGTACGTCACCACGTTTTGAATTAATTGAATTAATAAGTAAATTAAATATACGATTATAATATTTTGATGGCCTAATTCTGAGCATTATATCTTGGTGCCCCTGGCATCCTAAGTTACCAGCCGATCTTCACAAATGATAGTCTGGCTCATGGTGTTCCAGGTTAGTTTGCAGCTTGTATCTATGAGGCCGAGTGAAGTTACTGCATACTGAGGCTGGCTTTGGCTCAAGGGCTTATGTAAGAGTTAAAGTTGTGGCTCCTGTTATTTTTGTCTGGGCTCGGTTCGATGTCCCGATTATTTTGAGATAAATATTTCAAGACACAGTCTTGGCATTACAAGGTCTACAACGATAGAAAGATTTTACATGTTAGGTTCATTATATATTCTACGTAAGTATCTGATTATTAGAAGCATTTTGATAATTTTCTTTTGTAATAGATTTTTAAAGTCTGTGTGTGTATGATGTATACGTCAAAATAATTTTGCCAAATTCTATTGGAAGGAAGTGTTTCATAATGGCAAGACGCTAAATGATTTTAAGTCATTATGGCCAAGTTCGCAGTTACTTTGCATGTTTCATCCTGTGGGCAGGGTGGCCAGGTAGGGTGGCCTTTCACCCTGTGGGCAGGGTGGCCCAGTGGTTAAAGTTCAGAGTACCAAGATTGGTGCAGAGAGGCGCGGGTTCGATCCCAGCTCTGTGCGTCAGTTTCTGGTCTGAATCGGCGAGGGGGCCGGGCGGTTAAGCACAGCAGAATTGTAGCAGTGAGTTGTGAGTTCGAGACCGCAACAAGCTGTGGATTTAGTGCGATGTTAAGAATCGGCGATAAGCCTATGGCCTGATAAAAACGCTAAAACCGCTATATATATTGGGCTTGGAGCCTTGGACAATTATTTTTG
>NW_025939041.1:0-658 GCF_000764305.2 Hyalella azteca | reverse complement strand
TTAATTTCCATCAAATATCATATACGATCGTAGAAAGTTTATAATTTTCAATGTTCTGCAAGGAAACTAAATTATTACTCTGTTTAAGTTTCGTTTCGTTGTAGATAATTAATTTTACTTGTTTTTAAATTACAGTTTTTCAGCATGCTTTCTACCGTATTTTTAAAAATCCGCAGCTGCGTAGAAAATCCGATGCCCGCGATTTTGTAAACAAAACTTCTCAGACGCTCATTATTGCCCGTAATATTGCCAAAGGATTTCATGATAGTTTGTGTAGAGTAGCGTAGTAGATGTTGGAGACTTAGAGTAAGATAGTTGCAGCGCCTTCCTTTGGAAATCAGAGATTGAGATTTGAATTAAGCCGAGTTGGGACCTTCGCTAGTAAATACAACTGGCGAAATGAAAACCGGCAAGCGTCGCAAAAAAGAAGGCAATACATCCTGGTCCTCCCGCTCTTCCGACGATGAAAGTGTTGCATCGGAACCCTTATCTCCTGGACAACCGGTAAGAAAACATTCTGCTCGGGAATTTACGCTTTCCCTTTACCACGTTTTACTGTCTACCGAGTAAGAGGCTGACTCTGACTGTGGCCGAGTTAACATAGCTCCTGGTAAAACGTAAATACGATCTCTGTGGTTTAAATATGCCAAAGCCTAAT
>NW_025939040.1:0-1665 GCF_000764305.2 Hyalella azteca | reverse complement strand
CGATTCAAAGAATTATCTAAACAAACAATATCTGAAGTTGTTCCCAAGCCATTGAAAATTGTAAAAACAATTTCCAGCATAATATTGATTTTGTTGTTAACTTTTCATTTTTTATAGTAAACCTTTATTATTGACGTGATAATGCTAAATACATATTTAATATTTATTAATCAGTAAACAAAATATGGCGCAAATTGATCGATGCTTAGAGGCTTTTTTTTATGCAAATAGAAGTCAACTTACCTGCAAATATGTATCTGGTGAGAAATGGCCAAGATATTTCAAGATAGTACTGGGACATTGCTTTCTTCATTTTGTGAGATCACAGTGATGCCCTATGACTTTTTATTACGAAGGCTTTAGAAGCCACGCTCAGTGGGAGAAGTTAGTCTTGCTCTTCCCAAAATCTTCTGCTCAGCCATAAGATGCTGTCTTGGTGAAACAGCTTTGGCACAAACTTTTGTGTTGTTACATTATTGCAAACCCCAGCAATCTGATAAGACGAATAATAAATTCTGCGCCTCGTCTGAAAAAACTTGTATTTACCTGAAGATCACCAGTATACTACGAAAAGTTCATTGTGTTCATTACTCCTTTCTACAACGCAAGGCAATTTAGAGCCGGACCAAAGAGCGACTCTTTAGCCATTGTGTTTAGGATCAGAACGAAAGTCCATACCAAGTCGGCACGATACCCGTAAATATTTCAACTTCGCGGCGGTGTTTCCGGTTACACGTGGCATATATTTGTAACATCATTCGTCAAAAGTTTTTATGATGTTTGTCAATGAAATTATTTATCACAAGCTGGCTCCGTCGTCAGTGCAGTGCGTCTCCCTCATAGAAGCGCTCATATTTACGCGTCGACAGTAGCCTAAATTACGCGCTTCGGCTGGCCGAGTGGCGTTTTACGCGCCTGAGCCAACTCATTTTTGACCAGCCAGCATATAGACACTTTGTTGGTACGCAGTAATTTGTTTGAAACACTACACACTTTTACACTATACACTTTTTGTACAAAACTCTGGTCTAGTGAACTTCTCTCAGTAATGGATCGCAGCTACTGTATCATGGTCTTGAAGTCTGGCCCTGTCCTTGACAGAACACTAGCCAAATTGAGGAATCCGACAGTCTCGCATAAGAATGCAGCGAGGTGCCATTTGCAATGCGCTGAGTGATTATTCGGATACGTTGTAAGGGAATGCGTAGACAAGATGTCAATTCAGCTGGATGCACTTGTTTCTGCACTAAGTACACCGGGTATTTTATCGTAAATTCATTTGACACGTATAATATACGTCACCTTTTATAATATATGTCACAACATGGACGTCACCTTCGTCTACGGAGCTAGCTGAAGACCGTACTTGGGGGACGGCTCTAACAGAAGAAGCAACTTTTGGTGGGAATTTAGTACTCTTACATACGCCAGCACCTCGCACTTTCAAGATTCAGAGTGAGGCAAAGTCAGAGTGCGAAAAATTCACGACCACGGAGTGATATCCTTGCTCTGTCCTCAGCTGGGATAGTTGCTACTCATGAGCTGGTATTCTTTGTAATATATGTATTAACTGAGCCAGCGAGCATTATTGGGCAACTAGCGGCTTTCAGGTGACCGAGAAATGGCGTGGGAAATTTCCCACCGTTCATTGAATTTCTATTCTTC
>NW_025939039.1:0-624 GCF_000764305.2 Hyalella azteca | reverse complement strand
ATGTTAATCAGTTGCTTCAAGATCCATTCATGTGAAAGCTCTAATAAAGTCACTTACGCTGCATTAATATCCCCCTCTCACACTTCACTCTAATTTTCTTCCCGCACCGCCCTTTTATTTTATTATTTATATTTATATGTAATTATTTTAATGTATATGTATTTATTTTAATGTATTCGCTCAAAAAAAAGACGAAACAAGAACCGCACATCGTTTTCTCCCTGCACAATTTATATCCGCTATGAAATCAACGCAATATTTTGTTACACTCAGAAAATTTTATTTGTGATATTGTCCAAATAGTGACACACTTTCTGCACGCAGCACTCGTACGATATTAACAAGCACCGAACTAGATCATTACCACACTCAAGAAAAAAAATGTCTTTATTTCTCTGAGTGTACGTAAAAATTTGCTTGCAAAAATGCCTAGTAATTTGAAACGGAATTTCCTTCCTTCAAGAGTCAACAGTCGATTCTACAGTCAGCAGTTACTTCAACAGTTAGTTTCTTTTATCAGCAGTTACTTCAACAGTTCCTTTTATCAGCAGTTACTTCAACAGTTCCTTTTATCAGCAGTTACTTCAACAGTTAGTTCCTTTTATCAGCAGTTACTTCAACAGT
>NW_025939038.1:0-2321 GCF_000764305.2 Hyalella azteca | reverse complement strand
TGGCTCCTACATAGATTGCTAATTACTTAGGACAAGCTTTGTGCATAGGCTTTATATACCGAGGGAGACTTTTCTACCTGTGTCAATTTAAAAAAAAAAATAATAAATAAATATTTTTTTAAAACGTAAATGACTTAGTTGCAATAGCAGGCAAACCTAAAATTTTTCGATAGTGAAGTTAGGCTATGATTGGGTATTAAATAAATAGTCATCCATTAAAAAGCAAACATGGAAGGTTTTATCAGATATGTTTTATATTAACAAGGGACTAAAATTGAAATCATCAAACAACTTCAATCGGAAAGCCTTAAATGCTTATTTATTTTAAATTGTATCGAAAATATTGATTTATGAGGCCGGTTCATAATTGTGCAGTGAACAAAATAGATATCTAGATTTTTCTAGGTCTCGCAGTCTAATCTCATAATATTGCTTTTAATGACAAGAAATTCAAATAAAACACAGGGAGATCAAAATTTTATTAGATAAACAAATACAATATATTAGAACCTCGATCATCGCAAAACAGAAACTTATACAAGTAAAGTCTCACATTGCAGGCATCCATGTGAGAAACATTATTTTATCAAGAAACTCATTATTGCCCGTTAAAATTTGTTAGTAATAAACTTTGTCTTAACTCGAAATGTTGCCTCACACTACTATACGATACTCCCGCTTACATCCTTCAATGTATATACCTCCATTTCTCTTCTTCCGCAGCTATACTTATACATATTACCGTACATCCTTGCATTTACACTTCTATAATTCCACCTCTACACTTCCACGTCTACACTTCCACTTCTATATATACACTTAAACCTCTACACTTCCACCTCTACACTTCCACCGCTACACTTCCACCTCTACACTTCCACCTCTACACTTCCACCTCTACACTTCCACCTCTACACTTCCACCTCTACACTTCCACCTCTACACTTCCACNGTAAAAAAGTAAACGATATTAAAAGAAATTTTGAATTAAATAACGTCTTGCTAAAATATAAATTTTAAGAATTCGCGCTCTTATAAAAGAAAGCTATATTTTTCTTGAATGTGACTTAAGGCAGAATTGTGATTTATTGTCATAGATTCAATGTTGACAAAAATAGCAGTTCTGTTTAAACATTTGAATGAATACTATTCCAAAATCTATTTCATTATTTGGAAAAATTGTAGTTACTAGTAACATCTGATTCTAGATTTTCAACGGAAAATGTGATTAATAAAAATGAAACACCGCTTTTCCAACCATTTTTTATGTATACAAATTTCATCCGTTTGTGCGCCAGCATTCATGCCTTAATATTTCACATATTGATACCATTTATTAACCGTAGAAGGCTTGGATCAAATCCGCTAACTTTAGTAAATGGAGCCAACGGAAATACAAATTGTATGCCCCGCTAATACCCTAATAAATTTTAATTTGACGTCTCTAAAAAATATCACTTTTTGCTGCAGCGATTTCGTCCTTTGGCAGGCGAGTCAGTGTGTGAAATTGATAAACAATGACGGTGGTGATAAATGTGGGAAGAGGCAAGGATGAACTTGCAAGCATCGCTCCTGGTTTTCCCAGATGCGCACTGAAAAGTACAAGAATATAATTGTTAATATCGGTGTGAATGTTGCCAGATATTTAAGTAATAGCCATTAATGATAATGAAGATAAGAATAATATTAAAATGGTAAAATTTATTTTACAATGAACATTAAAATATCAATATTGTATGAGACAATAATATTATGATATCGGGAATATAAGTACATATTAGTTTATTTGTTTATTTCAGGGGAAATAGCATTAAAAAAATTTCAGGTAACGATTTTCTATCAATACCAGACAATTTTTCTAGGAACCTAATTCATAAAATATATTTGTAATCATGCCGTAGAGAAAACCAAATGGTTTTACTTCTAACTGAGCTGAGAATGTTTTATGGTTTTGGTATTAATATAAATAAAAGTTGCATCATACTTCATTCCCATGTTGTTCAAATTTATTGAATTTTCAGGTGAAATTATCTAGAAGTAAAAAGGATATCAAAGTAACAAAATCATTTGTTCAAATAAAATAGCACAAGGTTATGTGAGGAGGGTTCAACTGTGAAGATAAATCTCTTGCATGATTTATACAGATTGTATTAAATTAGATCTAGTATGCAAAATAGTTTGTATACGTAATAATAATTTAATTGATTTAATTTCCTAAACTTATATTCCATTAAGTAATAACTCAGTATTTACATTATTTAAGATTTAATTTTTAGGCTGTAAGAAGATGAAATTAATCTGTGCTAAATATTTAAATTCTT
>NW_025939037.1:0-855 GCF_000764305.2 Hyalella azteca | reverse complement strand
TTGCTCCTATTTGTCCGAATTACAAGTATTTCTGCGGTAATTGTAGTTTGGCAATGAAATATAATTATTGATGATATACTTCCTCTCTCTAATATTTTTTATAATCTGTATAGTTTCAAATGCTCAAAATAGCGCGCATGGAAAATGTTAATCCATTGTATTTACACTAAAATTCCCAAAATTTCAAGAGAATTCACCACATGAATATAAGAGACTCGGAGTAAGAGTCTCGGCCTAAGAAGTGGAAGCAAAACTCGGCTGTTTGCTCGCCTCGCTTTGCATTCACTGGACCGTTAATGATGACCCTAGTTAGGAAATTCGTGAGTGCTCTCGGCCTGGCATACTCGTGCTGGGACTGGTGCTGGTAAACAGGAACTCGGAAATAATTTTCGCGCGTTTTGTATTTTTTCGGACCAAATTGCCGCCAAGAAATTGTCATGAGCGACTGCAATCCTTCGAGACTAACGGACGGTGGATGATAAGCTCGCTGCCGTAACATTATATNAGATGTGTATAAGAGACAGATGTTGACTTGGGCATGATGATGGATTCAACTATATTTGCATTAGCGTTTTTATTCGGTTAGTCTCCGCCTTGCCATAAAAACACTCACAACCGAAAAATATATGTCTTGGCAATTCGTAATATTATTGTCGTGATCGTTAATCAGTGCTATGAATACAACTTCTGGATGATTTCGAATCTAATGAATCTGAAGTTACCGTACTTTACTCGGAAAAACTTTTATTTTAATTTTTAGGCGAATCGTTGACCTCAACATTGCCTGCTTGTTATCTTTTATCCTTATTTAGAAATCCATTATTCGACGACACTCTGAATTCATCTAAATTATCT
>NW_025939036.1:1618-4233 GCF_000764305.2 Hyalella azteca | reverse complement strand
AGATCAATGGAAAATATTTGCAAGTAATGAACAACTGCAGCGATGGGGAATTTCAATTTTTTCTGCTGCTGTTGCCATTTTGTGTCTTGTGCAAGAGGTGAGATGTACTTGTCATTTGTTGGCACTTGGCTATCACAACTACTTGATTTAATGTGAAACTAATGTAGTGTAGTAATCATAATTTTAACAATCAAAGTTGAATCTAGGTTGCATAGTTTATTAAAAAAGTGTAATAATGTCAATGACACTTGACACATGAGTTGCCGCTCAGCAGCAAGCATGGAAAACTTTTACCATTAGGTCTGCGACTAGAGCTTACCTGCCATTTTCGGAATTGCAAGATTTCCGCCAGATTAATTACCTACTATGTAATTATTACCAAAAGTGCACAATTGGGGGCGCAAGATTTCAAATGTATTGAAAATTGGTCACATTGGAGCCACGAAATTTTAGAAACAAGCAGGAAAATTGCAATTCAGCTCAGCAGACAGGGTGCAGACAGTGGGTGAATATCAAAAGATATTTGTGATGCATCAGCAGCAAAATTTACGCCTTCTGAAGATATTGCCAACACATTTGGATTGTAATTATGACATTTTAGAAATTACTGTGAATCTGAAAGACTGCAAGCACACACAGTAAGGTTTCTGGTATGCCAGATGGATCAGAATGCAGTGAAGCTTGTCCGGCATTGGCAATCAGTTGCAATGTGTGTAGGCTAAGTGTTGCCATGCATGGAGAGTAAGGGAGTTAAAGTAGCTTGCATCACTTTCTTATTAAAAATTACATGGCAAAAGTTCTTGAAACTTGCTGGCAATGCTTTGGGCTAAAAACCATATCGTGGCAAGGCTGCTTGCAGCCTTGCACCCTCTGCACCCTGGCAGGCATCATGGCATCATTGGCATGGAGGCCTGGCAGGGCCAGGGCGCCAGGCAGGCTGGCTTAGCAGCAGTCTAGCTCTAGCAGACTAAGCAGAGACTGCATTTAATTCACAGCTCATCAATGACAACTGCATGATACTGTTTAGAATTGAAATGTATTATTATTGATTTAGATGCTAGAGAGTTTTGCAATATTTTTAATAAATAGCTTCTTAAGCCTTCTTTTGGAAGCTGGCAACAAAAGTGCTATGGGCAAGTTGAGGCAACGTTGGTGCAATCACTGCAATGGAGTGATTTGATGCCTGACAGTTATTCAATCGGACATACCAGTAATAAGATAGGTACATGAAATATTAGTCGCAAAACAAATTCGGCAGTTGGCAGTAGATTTAGAATTGAAATGGTACTAACTGTCTGTCAATTGAACTCAATTCAACCTTCGTCACAACTCACAAGTGTATTTAACACATTATCTAGCAAATGAAAGTACCTCTTCATTATTATTTAAATTCGCCCACTGTCGTAATCAGGAATGTAATTGTAAAAACTTACACTTGTTCGCAAATATCCAGGGAATGGATCGATGCTAATCAGTTTGAAGTGCGCGCCGTACACTGAGGGAATCAGATAAAATCTAAATGGTAATGTTCACGAAACACGAACGGTGCTCGTAACTGCCCAAGCAGAGCGTTTGACTGGAGGAGAAAAATCATATTTGCTATTCCCATTGAAAGCGGGAGGGTATAAAAATATAACAAAAATCGTCGCGACTGCGCAATAAGCATGTGAAAGCATATATTAAATTTCATAATTATTGATTACGAATTGAGGGAATAAAACGTGGCTACGTGACGGAATTTGCCCGTTTGCACCCGTTTTACCGTTTTATTTGCAAAGGAGATGGGTTAAAATTATAAAAAAAATCGTCGCGACTGCGCAATAAGCATGTAAAAGCATATATTGAATTTCATAATTATTGGTTACGAATTGAGGGAATAAAACGTGGCTACGTGACGGAATTTGCCCGTTTGCACCCGTTTTACCCTTTTATTTGCAAAGTAGATGAGTTAAAATTATTAAAAAAATCGTCGCGACTGCGCAATAAGCATGTGAAAGCATATATTAAATTTCATAATTATTGGTTACGAATTGAGGGAATAAAACGTGGCTACGTGACGGAATTTGCCCGTTTGCACCCGTTTTACCGTTTTATTTGCAAAGTAGATGAGTTAAAATTATAAAAAAATCGTCGCGACTGCGCAATAAGCATGTGAAACCATGTATTAAATATCATAATTATTGATTACGAATTGAGGGAATAAAACGTGGCTAAAGGGAGAGCTAGTATAGGGCAGGTTCGGGGCCGGGCTGGCCCACGCTGTAACCCACGCTAACGCCCACGCGCTTTTGTCCGACCGGTGCAAAAAAGAAGCTTTTTGTAAATGAATTTGCAGTCCAGTCCAAGGAAGAACGATTGGTTTCAATCTATTGCCTAATCGATTAAAAAAAGAAACAAAATAAATTTCATTTACATTTTAAAAATATAATTGTAGCGTACGACATATTATTGAAAAGGACTAGTGTATTGGCGTGTATAGACTAGTACAGTTAGAATAGAATAGAATAGAAGTGTCGGCGTTGAAGACATAGGCCCATGGCCTGTTGCCGATTCTTGAACTTTTCGTGACTTGATTCACAAGGGATCCGGCCTTTGGAACCCGATCTTTCCATAAC
>NW_025939036.1:0-856 GCF_000764305.2 Hyalella azteca | reverse complement strand
CGGTAGGACAGACTGACTGCGGCAGCAGGCCCTTTCCAGGCCGAGAAGCGCTGCCACAATATTGCGCTGCTGTGGACATTCCTGCGCTGTTGATCACCCTGGCGTTGCGCTGGGGCGAGCGTTGGCGCAGGCAAGTTCACCCGCGGCTGGCTTCCAGACTGCGGCGATTTCTGACTGGGAAGGAGCTTGGCGTCCATGACTTCTTCTGCAATTTTGGACATGAGGTTTTGACCTCAAAATTTTAACTAAATTCAATTCTTTTTGTGAGAGCCCAAGCTCATATATAATTAAATTCTGAAGGGAACTATAAGAAAGAAAAAAAACTTAGTTCAATTATATAAACGTGCCAGCACGAGAATTGTCCAAGCAGTTCTAGTTGGTACTTACGGACCAGGCAATAAATCCAGCAGCTATCTCAATCAATCAGTTTGGAAAGATCGGGTTACAAAGGCCGGATCTCTTGTGAATCAAGTCACGAAAAGTACAAGAATCGGCAACAGGCCATGGGCCTATTTCTGCAGTGCCGACACTTCTATTCTATTCTATACAGCTGCGTTTTTATTGAAATGCGGAAGCGCAAGTTATTCGCCAAGCTCAAAGTCTGCCAGTACTGAACAATTAAATTGTCTGAGCAGAGCGCTTTTGCACAAATTGTAAGTTTTCTTAGTGCAGGCGTTGAGTTCATATTAATGAGTTATGTGTCTAATTTCATTCGGATTGATTCGGAATGTACAAAGTTACGACATTAACAATGGCAAAAAAAACCGGTCGGACAAAAGCGCGTGGGCGTTAGCGTGGGTTACAGCGTGGGCCAGCCCGGCCCTGAACCTGCCCTATACCAGCTCTCCCTTTAGCC
>NW_025939035.1:0-269 GCF_000764305.2 Hyalella azteca | reverse complement strand
TAGTAATAACAATAATGGTGTTAGAAGTTGCAGGAATCAAGTACCAGCTTTCTTCTTCCTGTGGTAGGAGTTGAATGCCTATTTAAAGACAATAGGTCATTAGTAATGACTTGACACGCCTTTTCAACGAGTCCCTACGCACATGCCGAATTCCCGACATTTACAAATCCGCCTAAGTCATACCGCTGCTCAAACCCGGCAAACCGGACAACGACGCTAAATCCTACCGACCAATCTCCCTGCTTTGCCCCGCCATCAAAGTACTAGAA
>NW_025939034.1:0-994 GCF_000764305.2 Hyalella azteca | reverse complement strand
GGACAATATGGGAAGAATGTGCGTCACTAGTAGGACAATATGGGAAGAATGTGCGTCAGTAGTTGGACAATATGGGAAGAATGTGTGTCACTAGTAGGACAATATGGGAAGAATGTGTGTCACTAGTAGGACAATATGGGAAGAATGTGCGTCACTAGTTGGACAAATTGGGATGTTCACTCGTTGGAAAATATGAGCCTTTAATTTTTTCGAGTGCATCTCGAGATTGCGCTTGTTTCAGTAAGCGTTATGGTCTCGCGCGCAGCAGGCGTCTCTAGGGAGCAGGCGGCCCCCGCGGGATGAAAATGCGGGACAACTCCACGGAGTTTGCAACCAGCATTTCAGTTACTTTCTCTCGATGTGAGCTTGGAAACGAAATTTGTATGTGAAATGATGAGAAGTAAAAGGAAAATTTGAAATAATGCGAAGTGAAAGGAAACTTAGGAATTTGAAATGGTGCGAAGTGAAAGGGAACTTGGAAATATGAACTTTGGAAAGTGAAAGAAAACTTGGAAATATGAAATAATGGGAAGTGAAAGAAAACTTGAAAATATGAAATAATGGGAAGTGAAAGAAAACTTGGAAATATGAAATGATGGGAAGTGGAAGGAAACTTACAAATGTGAAATGCAGAGAAGTGAAAGAGATAAAAAAAGATCAAGTTTTAAAATAATACTCCACGGGAAATTTAAAAAGAATAATAAAATTAGCATAAAATGAAATGTCTAATAGAAAAGTAAAAGAAATCTATACAGGAACCATCAATCAACTGCACAGTCTTTTGAACATGCATGCAAAATTTCAACAAAAAAGTCAATATCCAATAAAGTTTCGCAGGTGTGTAGTGTCAAACAAAATTAAAAAAAAAATCCGTAAGAGATTGATAAGAGAATTTTGCCTTGCTGGTACTGGCATGTCGCAAACGATATCACATGACGACTTGCCTTGCACGCCACATTGAACAAAAACTCTCAGAATTTCGCACTTGTCTCGC
>NW_025939033.1:0-354 GCF_000764305.2 Hyalella azteca | reverse complement strand
GGCCAATCGTAGAATTGCGCTGTAGTTTTATACTTCTTACGAGCCCTCTCCTAGCATCGCCGATGTATTGCGTAAAATTCTTTGTTTAATATATTGCGTAAAATTCCTACAAAAGAAGCGGTAAAATTTATCATCTCGTTATATATGAGAGCGGGTTCTGCAAGAGGGGTCTGCAAGAGAGGGCTGGATGAGGGGGTCTGCAATGCGGCGAAGCATGTTCTCTATTGCAGACCCCTCTTCCAGTCCTCTTTTGCAGTCCCCCTCCTCTCAGCCCCCTCTTGCAGACTCCTTCTTCAAACCTTTTCTTGCAGACCCCACTCTCAGCCCCATCTTACAGACCCCTCTCTCAACCCC
>NW_025939032.1:0-755 GCF_000764305.2 Hyalella azteca | reverse complement strand
ACATTGTTGTGAGATGTGTGTATTATAAAGGAAAAAAGTGTAAAATGAATGAAGAAAAAGAAGAAGGGGGGGTGAGGTGGTGTATAACTGGTTTTGATCCAGTAAGTGGTTATACAGACACTTATACTTATAGTATAACTATACTAATTACTATAAGTATAGTTATACTGGAATAGTATAACTATTCTTGTAGTTACCCAGGGTGCAGAAGGTGGAACCGTGGAAGCAGCGTTGCCAATATATGGGTTTTCAAGCCCAAAGCGTTGCCAACCATTTTCAAAATGCGTTGCCAGACAATTTTTAATGAAAAGCCATTTACGCTGAGTAATGAAAAACTATTTACAAGCCACAAACTTACTTACAAGGTTGCATGCATGTGCTAGGGTAAACGCGGGTTGCGGTATATTCTGTCATCGTGGGTAATTCCGTCACCTCTCTAGTTTTTCCTTTATATTAAGCTTTGTTTAGTTCCATGCATTTGTTGATGGTTGAAATGGTGATGTCGTACATTTGCACGTCAAACTAATGCCAAAACACTAGGTCTTGGCCATCTAGCGGGAAAATATGGAGATCCAAAGAGAGACAATGCACGCTACCCAGTGAGAACTGTGAGATCATCAAAAAATGTGTCAAATTTGACAGTTGACCTTGCTCTACCTGTCTACCAAATAGTGAATAACTGTTTGTATAGGAAGAATATTATGGTTTGAGACTTTTAAATACGTCTGTGAATATATTAGGAATCCTTTAAGTAT
>NW_025939031.1:0-1097 GCF_000764305.2 Hyalella azteca | reverse complement strand
ACTCACTCAGTGGACTCTCTCAGTTTACTCACTCAGTGGACTCACTCAGTGGACTCACTCAGTGGACTCACTCAGTGGACTCACTCAGTGGACTCACTCAGTTTACTCATTCAGTGGACTCACTCAGTGGACTCGCTCAGTGGACTCACTCAGTGGACTTACTCAGTGGAATCACTCGGTGGACTCACTCAGTGGACTCACTCAGTGAACTCGCTCGGTGGACTCACTCAATGAACTCGCTCAGTGGACTCACTCAGTTAACTCACTCAGTGGACTCGCTCAGTGGACTCACTCAGTGGACTCACCTGCTTCCAAGTCTCCGGCTTGTGGACAAAAATAAGGAAGATGAAAACTCCTCGGAAAGCGTTGAAGGAATCGGCTGCGATCCTAGAACGATTAATAATTTTCTAATGAATTCCAAATTATATTTTTTTATGGGGAGTGCCGCTAAATACACTTTCATATAACTTCTTTGCATTTGTGGTTCGTTGTAAAGTTGATGTTTTTAGCCTCAAATGAACAAAAATATGAATTTTTTTTGAATTACCGATAGTTTAAAATGGAGAATATATTATATTTTTCTTCAGTCAATGCATCAATTACAAATAATAAAAGAAAGTATGGAATTATGGCTCACCAAAAAAGAACAGAATGAAACTGTAACGATAGAACCTCGGCGACCCACGAGACACCCATCATCACGAACAGCTTGCCGTACGCCACCAGCCTGTGGAGTGTTGATAGTTAATTGTAAATGTAAATTAGGATTACTATCACTCTCTGGAGTATTTGATAGTTAATTGTAAACGTAAACTAGAAGTACTGCCACTCACTAGAACCACCACACCAACACTCCACCACCACTAACACTCCACCACCACCAACACTCCAAGGAGTGTTGATAGTTAATTGTAAACGTAAACTAGAAGTACAACCACTCTGCGGAGTGTATGATAGTTAATTGTATATGTAAACTAGGATTACTATCACTCTCTGGAGTTATTTGATAGTTAATTGTACACGTAAACTAGAAGTACTACCACTCTGCGGAGTGTTGATAGTGAATTGTACACGTAAACTAGAAGTACTACCACTCT
>NW_025939030.1:0-316 GCF_000764305.2 Hyalella azteca | reverse complement strand
AGAAGTGTTGTCTTTAAAAATTAATTTTTAAACGTAGGTATATTTTAATGGCTCATATTTTATCAGTTTATTATTCTAAACCAAAAATAGCAAGTAAAATGTCACCACTATTAAAGTTGCCTTGCTAAATTCGTTAATTTGAAACCCCCAATGTATTTGAAACCCAAATGATATTATATTATATATTTATATATCAAATCAATTATATATACAGTGGGGGGAAATAAATATTCGTACAGTTGAAAAATCATATTTTAATGTATGTAAGTACACAAACTTAACAGGAAAAGTGATTTAAATTATGTATAGAGACGCA
>NW_025939029.1:0-347 GCF_000764305.2 Hyalella azteca | reverse complement strand
GGATTACCAGAAGCTGGGGCGACTCTAAATTTTGTTAGGGTTCACCTCTTAGCCGAGTCAACGGAGCCTGGGGCGACCAAAAATGAAATCAAAATTTCAACATGATGGAAGAAAAATTAATTATAAAGATTGATAATAGTGAATAGTTGACAGATACATAATAGTTATATTTAAAAATAAATATGAGGATTGGTTTCCAATGAAGTAAAAATAAAGAGTGGATACTAGATAGACAACAATAATACTAGAAAAAATATCAATGAAATTTTGTTACAATGACATCAATGAACATGATAATTGAGATAATTATCATTTCAACGAGAATTTCAGTAGTCAATACAACGTTC
>NW_025939028.1:0-715 GCF_000764305.2 Hyalella azteca | reverse complement strand
CACGTATACATGGCAATTGCACCTGCTAGTGAATATGCAGTTTTGACTGGATTCCACCGCCTTAATTTATGAATGCTTCGCTTTTTCAGCGTGAAATAAAAATTCTGGTCGCTTCTACTTTAATGATTTTGAACATCTTTTGAGTTACCATGATTTCAGCCATAAATTAAATTGGATTTGTTCAACTCAACTGAGGATGAGGATGAGGAGGATCCATGATGAGGATCCATTCTTATTAAATTTTTACTTTATAAAGCTCGAGGCTCTATTTGAGGAAGTTTGAATTATTTTTCAGCTGGTGTTGTTCATTTTATTGCGGTAAAGTGTTCATTTTCATTTTCAAATTCCAAAGTTTCCGTTTCTAGGGGCATAAAACGTAATAAAACGAAAACGAAAATTTATATTTTTAATTTTATCGTAACTCGTCCCGGCTAACTAACGGGACAAAGTTTCAAGTTTAGGAATTATAAATAATAAAATGGTTTAAAAGCATATTCATGAATATTTCAACAATCATATTATACTCGATTTTAATAATAAAATTATTTTAAAGTTTTAGGGCTTTGAATTTATTCCCTCTATTTGCTAGTAAATAACACGAACAACTCTTATCATAGTACGTATTAGAATAGAATAGAAGTGTCGGCGTTGAAGAAATAGGCCCATGGCCTGTTGCCGATTCTTGAACTTTTCGTGACTTGATTCACAAGGGATC
>NW_025939027.1:72029-73708 GCF_000764305.2 Hyalella azteca | reverse complement strand
GTCGCAGTCCACGGTCACGCAGATGCGCCGCCTTCGTCGTCCTCCGTCTCCGAGTCGTCGTCGGATGTAACGTTGGACGTGTGATGTAACCCTGGCATGCCATGCAACTTTTCGGTGAGTGGTACAACCCTGGCACGCAGTACAACTTTGCGGTGAGTGGTACAACCCTGGCATGCCATACAACTTTCCGGTGAGTGGTACAACCCTGGTACCTCGTTCAACCCCAGCACGCCGTACAACCCCAGCACTCCGTACAACCCCAGCACCCAGTACATCTTGTTATGCGCACCTGACGCAGTAGTTTTAGGTTATCTTCCTAAACTCTGCCCTCAAGTGCACTGACGCTTTGCAGTGTTATGAGATGGTGTTATGAAGTTAGCCTCACAAGTTCTTGTGACGTCCTATCCTTATAACGAATCCTCCCATCCTAACCTCGCTCCTTCATGTACCATATCGATCCTCACTACAAGTCATACCTCTTTACTCCCCCTTTGCATACTTCCACATCCCACCTCCTACCTCCCTCAAAACATCCTCTCCGTATTACATATCCTCTTGTGTGCCCCCCCGCCTCACACCAGCCCCCCCTCGTGCAGGTCTCGGCATGCATGGGCGCTGTCTCTTATACACATCTAGATGTGTATAAGAGACAGNGCGGAACACACGCCTGAACCAGACGTGTAACACACCTCTTGTCACCAGGGTCTCTACAACACACGCCTGAACCAGACGTGTAACACACCTCTTGTCACCAAGGTCTCTACACCACACGCCTGAACCAGACGTGTAATACACCTCTTGTCACCAGGGTCTCTACAACACACGCCTGAACCAGACGTGTAACACACCTCTTGTCACCAGGGTCTCTACAACACACGCCTGAACCAGACGTGTTACACACCTCTTGTCACCAGGGTCTTTACACCACACGCCTGAACCAGACGTGTAACACGCCTCTTGTCCCCAGGTTCCGTTGATCACTACAAGCTGGAGTTCGCGTCCATGGCGAACTATATCGACGAGGAGGGGCAGAAGCGATACGAAGACGACAGGCGCGAAGAGAACGTGTCTGTCAACCTCACGTCGTACCAGTTCACGGGGGCCACCGCCAACACCAACTACACCGTCAAGGTGGGTGGCAGAACTCCACTACACCGCTATGGTGAGTGGCGGGACCCCACAACACCAACTACACCGTCAAGGTGGGTGGCGGGGCCTCACAACACCCACTATACACCGTCATGGTGGGTGGCGGGACCCCACAACACCAACTACAAAGCCAAGGTGGGTGGCAGAAACCTACAACACCAACTACACCGTCAAGGTGGGTGGCAGAACCCTACAACACCAACTACACCGTCAAGGTGGGTGGCGGGGCCTCACAACACCCACTATACACCGTAAGGTGGGTGGCGGGACCCCACAACACCAACTACACCGTCAAGGTGGGTGGCGGGACCCTACAACACCCACTACACCGTCAAGGTGGGTGGCGGGATCCCACAACACCCACTGCACCGTCAAGGTGGGTGGCGGGACCCTACAACACCCACTACACCGTCAAGGTGGGTGGCGGGACCCCACAACACCCACTACACCGTCAAGGTGGGTGGCGGGACACTACAACACCCACTACACCGTCAAGGTGGGTGGCGGTACCCCACAACACCCACTTTGAC
>NW_025939027.1:17327-71672 GCF_000764305.2 Hyalella azteca | reverse complement strand
ACCATCACTCCACCACCACCACCGGCACCACCAACACCACCACCACCACCACCCTAACCGCCCCCCCGCCCCTCAGGATCGTGGTGGTGAAGCTGGGACGCGGGAGGGACGCGTCGTCGCTGGGACGTCCCGCGGACCTGCCGCTGGTGACGCACGCCATCGCCCACCGCCGCCCCGCCACCGCCGCCTACGTCGCTGAGGCCTACACCAGGTCACCTGGTGGCTAGGGACTAGTGCAGCATTGCTGTTTAATGCTGCCTAGTGGCTTTTATCTTTGTTTTATTAGTACTACTAGTTTCGTTACTAGTGGTTATTCACTAGTCTCGTTATTATTGTCTCGTAACTAGTATTAGTGTCATGTAACTAGTGCCTTATTAATGTTCTTTTTATTATTGATTCATTACTAGCCCCGTAGCTAATTAGTAGTCATTAGGTGCTAAGTATTGTAAAACATTTCGTAATAAAAAAGAAAAAGAGAGAGAAAGATAAGAAGTACAGGTGAGAGCGTTGCGTGTCAGTTCTATTCGTACCTAAAGGCCTGGTAACGAGAGTTAATGTTAAAGAACAGAGAGTTAACACTTTGTCTATGGTTGTTATCTGTTAATGCTATTCGTACCTATAGGCCAGACAGAGAGTCAACACTTTGTCTACAGTTGTTATCTGTTGTTAATGCTATTCGTACCTAAGAACCCCTTGCAACAGTTGAGGTAAGTATCACCTAACATCGCCACGCATGAATGATGGATATGAATGATAGTCGCTGTTATTGTATGTGCCGTGACGAAATCGCGTATTGCCGATTCTATGGAATCGGCAGCCAGTTTGCTGTATCTGTAAAATCAGCATTTCTATACTACGGGAATCTGGGGTTAAGTCAGTCGGCCAATTTTTTTTATATATAAATATGAAGGAACCTGACCGAACTTGACCTAACCTTTTCTGACTCTAAACTGTCGACTTACGTTCTAACTCTAACTCTAACCGTCCGATTTTCTGAATCTGCAACGAAATGCTGATTAAAAAAATTCGACAATTGGCTGCCGATTCCATAGAATCGGCAATCCCGCGATTTCGACACGACACATACATTGTATCCTAGCGTATCTTGAGCCTGACTCTGTTCTGTTAATTGTTTCCTGTTCTTATGCTCCTGTTTACTAATGCACTGCTATATCTTGTTAATTAATTCCATGTTAAATGCTGATCTGTTTCTATTATTTAAGTTTTAAATGACATATCTGACGACACAGCTGGGGATGTGGGGTTTGACCCCCAACTACTGGGGAGGTAGTGACGTCCAAGCCTTGTGCGCCTTATGGCGCGGAGAGAACTGAACTGAACTGAACTGGGGAGGTGGGGTCTGATACGGCACAGCTGGGGAGTTGGGGTCTGACCCCCAACAGCTGGGGAGGTGGGGTCTGATGCGCCACTGCTGGGGAGGGTTAGGGGGATGAGGGAGCATAATATTATTTTTTTATGATTATTTCAAAAATATTTACCTCGTTCTCAGTAGTTTGCACGTGTTTGTTCACAAGTTAATTTTGCTAAATCTTTCCTATCTTCCCACAGATTTGCCTGCAGTTTATTTTCAACCTTAGAACTGAACTCTAGGTGCCTAGTTCACGTCTACTTACTCTAGGAACCTAGTTAATTCTAGTTACAATGCTGGCTTCTGGTCACTTAATGCTAGACAATCTTGGCTTAAAATAACTTTTCTTTATTTCAGTAGATAGTTCTAATGCACTTAATTCTAGCCTATAAGATGATGCTAACACATGCCAGTGCTGGTGAATGCTAGTGGATGTTAGTGCTAGTGCATGCCAGTGCTAGTGAGCTCTCATGACCTGCAAGGAAACTACACAAGTGGAAAGTTCAGCTGGAAAGCGGCAAGCTCAGCCAACGGTAATTTTTTATTGTTTTGAATTGATTTTTTGTCGATTTGTGTTGAATGAATGATGATTTGTACGCCTATAGGTATCATCGGGAGGCGTCATGATCACCAATGTTTTGTGCTGTTATTCAATGATGAACGTTAATTTGGACTTGTTTCTTACTTCTTACTTCCTGCCGCTCTCTGAGTTACCTACTATTGATAGTACGGCCGCTTGTCCACTAACTGAAGCGATGGTCGTTCTTTTTTCCTTATTTTACCTTGTTTGTATTGTATATGAAGCAAATTATTTATACTTTTGTTATTTCATTAACTTTTGTTGAATAGTCCCATGCTTTGGGGGCTCTTCAATAAGTTGTTAATGCCCATGTACTTTTAATCTATTTTCCAGTACTATGCCGAATTGTTTTCTCAGCCTTGGTCTTCAATAATTTCGGTCTTCAATAATTTTGATTTATATATTTTGGGTTATTTAATACTTATATTTTATTGTATAGTATACAAAAAAATAAAAATTGTAGTATAGTATACAAATATATTAAATGTAAACCTATCACTCCAATAATTAACTCCTCGGTTGCCAACAGGACGAGCGACCGCTACCTCCTGCTGGGGGACAACAGGACCGTGGGGGGCAACTGGTCCCAGGGCTGCGGGGCCTGCATACAATACCCCACATCCCCCTCCTCCCCTCCTACTGAACCCACCCCCATCACCTCACCTCCTCCCACCACCACACTAATACCTACTACTAGACCATCATCACCACCACCACCACCTAGCCCTTCTTCCCCTATCCCTGACACTACAACCACCACCACCACAACCGCCACCCCACCACCCGCCAAGGTGGTGGTCAAGAGGTCCCCCGACCCAAGCTTCCTGCAGGTCGTGGACGGGGCCTTCTCCACGGACCACAACTACACGGGCTACCTCATCCTTACGGGTGACTACTGCACCATAGTGATGGTGGTGATGATTGTTGATGATGTTGATATTTGTTGATGTGCATGGTGGTGATGGTTGTTGATGATGTTGATGTCGATGGCGTTGATGTTTGTTGATCTTCATGGTGTTGAAACTTGTTGATGTTAATGGTGGTGATGCTTGTTGATGTTAATGATGCTTGTGGCTGGTGTTGCTGCCTGTGATGGAAGCAACATGTTGAAGAAAAAATTTCCAGTCTTAAAGAAATGTTTTGTACAACCAGCATGTATTTTACAGATGGAACAGGAACATGTAGGTATAGGAGCTTGTGAGCAAGTGTACCTATATATTACGGCAGTACTACTTCACGTATTTGGTTAAAACTGTTGGTACGATAGTTTTAATACTCTGATCTAACACGTCACTCTGATCTAAGATGTCACTCTGATCTAACACGTCACTCTGATCTAACACGTCACTCTGATCTAACACGTCACTCTGATCTAACACGTCACTCTGATCTAACACGTCACTCTGATCTAACTCGTCTCTCCCCCGACAGTCAACTCTGAGAAGGAGGGGCCGCTGCACAGCTACTCTGAATACTTCAACGTTGTTCACCCCGTCATGTCGGAGCCCTTTAAGTCAAATACGCTGCTGCTTCTAACTGCGTACACTTGTTGCAGGTGTAAGCTGTGCAGATTGCTGTGTGCGTCTAATACGCTGCTGCTTCTAACTACATACACTTGTTGCAGGCGTAAGCTGTTCAGGTCGCTGCGTAAGTCCAATACGCTGCTTTCACAAAACTGCATCGAAGTCAAGCCCATCGCCAAGGACGACCTCGTGCAAGTTTACCTCGAGAATATCAAGGACTCTGAGCTTGGCTTTCGGCGTGAATATGAGGTACGTGTTTGCCTGTTTCTGGCATGAAATGCTTGTTACCTGACTTACCTAAAAAGTACATCAGGCTTGAATTTATGAGGGTTAATCTATGAACATGTGTACATATCGTATTGGATCTGAAAATTTGTAATTATTTTTACTTTATATTTAGCTAATATTTTGGAACTGATCATGCTACTTGGCTGGATCGATCTTGAACCCACATTCCTAGAATTCCACTCTGCAGTACATGTTGCTTGTTTTGCTTATGAGGTGCGTGTTGCGTGTTGCCTGTTTCACGTATGAGGTGCTTGTTGCCTGTTCACGTATGAGGTGCGTGTTGCCTGTTTCACATATGAGGTGCTTGTTGCCTGTTTACCTGCGAGGTATGTGTGTTACCTGTTACATGTCTCACGATTTGTGCTGCGATGATAATCTGTCTTCCCAGGCGCTTCCTGAGAAGTTTGTGGACCGGAGCACGCGCGTCTCCGAGATGTTCGAGAACAGCAGCAAAAACAGATACCCTGACATCAAAGCCTACGACCAAACGCGCGTCAAACTCAGCACATCCGCGGCACATCCTTCCGACTACATCAACGCTAACTATGTGCTCGGCTACAAGGAGAGGAAGAAGTTCATTTGTGCCCAGGGTGAGTGATGTGCCAGCATATTGTGCCCAGGGTGAGCGATATCCCGTCTAAAAAGAGGAGGTATTGTCACGCCCTGAAAGATATGCTAGGATTGCGATGTTAGACATGAACTTATCACAGTTTGACGTGTGCAGGTCCCATGGACGCGACGGTGGACGACTTCTGGCGCATGATCGTGGACCAGGGCTGCGGGATATGCGTGATGCTCACCAACCTATGTTCATCACTGGTAGTTCATGTCATGATGTTCATCACTGGAGGTTCATGTCATGATGTTCATCACTGGTAGTTCTTGTCATTATGTTCATCACTGGTAGTTCTTGTCATTATGTTCATCACAAGTGGTTCATGTCTTATTACTTACCGTCCTTTTGTTTGGCCTTGTATTTCATGCCATTCATTTTCTTTCATTACTGTTATGTCTGGGTTGATTTACTGTACCAATATGGCGCCAAGTTTTATCTTGTAGGTCTGGTCTGATATTACTTATCTACTGTAGCATTTAATTTCATTATGGAGGTTTGGAAATAGTTTGGGACTTACTGAAGGATCATAGATTTAGCATTAATCTTTAAGAAGATAGATCATTCATACCTCAAAGATAGATCATTCATTATTCCCGTGACAAGAACGTCGTAAGCTCGAGCATAACCATGAACATGTCATAGCCAACGTGATTTTTGTGCAGACTACATCGTTCGCACACTCCGCGCCGAGTGGTTGGTGCCGAGTGTGGGCTCAAGTGTGGACCTCACCAACAAGAACGTGGTGGGGGGCGAGGGCAGCACCAGCACCAACACATCGAACGCCTCCAACACAAACCACTCAAACTCAGGCTCCGTGAGCGAGGAGCTCAAGTACCACGAGGTGGAGCAGTACCACTACCTCATGTGGAAGGACTTCGTGGCTCCTGAACACCCGGTAGGGATCCTGGCCTTCCTACGACGTATGAATGAGGCGCATTCCCATGAAAAAGGACCGCTACTGGTGCACTGCAGTGCTGGGGTTGGGCGCACAGGCACCTTGGTGGCCCTAGACTCGCTTGTCATGGAGCTGGATGACGAGAAGCAAGCGTCCGTGTACAACCTCATTTGTGACTTGCGACACCAACGCAACTTCCTGGTGCAGTCGCTGAAGCAGTATGTGTTCATCCATCGCGCGCTCATGGAATATGCTCAGTTCGGTAGCACTGAACAAACACCGCAGCAGCTGCGCGAGGCTTACGTCAAACACGTCAATCAGGTTCAACAGCAACACGCCTCCCCCATCCTCTTCACAGAGTTTGATTTGTTGAGTAAGGTCATCGAGGAACGAAAGGCGTTCACCATCGCCACCAGCGAGGAAAACAAAAGCCGTAACCGCTACGACTACGTTCTTCCTTACGACTCCAACCGCGTCATCCTCTCCCCCGTCGCGGGTAAGCCCGTCAACACCTACATCAACGCCTCCTTCGTGAGCGGCTTTGACCTCGATGAGTACTTCATCGTGACACAGGACCCTCTAGAGAACACCGTGTCCGACTTCTGGCGGATGATATTCGAACAAGACGTTACGACCATCGTCATGCTGTCGGAGCTGGGAAGCGGCGACGACTTGTGTGCGCGGTATTGGCCTGAAGACGACGAAGAGGCTCAGCATGACAATGTCATCGTCAAGCTCATCTCCAGTGAGAGCTACCCCAAGTTCTCCAGTCGAGTGTTCCAGGTAACAAGGGTTTATACTTGTTGTATTTAATGTTCAATTTCTACCACGTCTTCGTCTAGTCCGTTTTCCAGGTAGACCGGGTAACATTTACAGCATTACTATGTTTAATTTTGACCATGTCGATGCCGAGCTCGACCTTTTTCAGCGTACATGGATATTTCTTCAGTGTTGAAGCTTTTTCTTTCCTGTGGGTGTTTGAGTTAGAAACGTAAAATGTATCGTTCACTTTTGAGACATTGCGTGGCATTGTTTCTTGTATTGTCAAGTAAAGTTTGCTTAGCCACAACGCTTTGAAACCACACTAGTCAATTTCTACATTATTATAGCGAATATTTGGTTTGTATTTGGGCCGCTGTGACCTGAAGGACATTCTGTGTCATGCAATTTGTACCTGCTAGCTGCCACGCGACACGCATTAAATATGTTTAGCAGAGGAATACGAGGGAAAGTTTTCTGAGGGAAGATAGACGCTTCAAAGGTTATCCATCTGTACAAGTACACATGTAGAAGTTGAATTTATTTAAAAATTTCTCACGATTGTGTTGTAGAGTTAAAGAATTTTTCCTGACATTGTTCGATTTTAAGTTCATAGCGAAATTCTCTCGAATGTGTTGCCGAACGAATTTTTCCTCTGACTCTTTGCTGTTTCAGTAAGGTGATATTAGGGTACAGATGAGGATACTTGAACTTCTTAAGACAGTTTTCTCGATTGTGTTGCTCGGTCAGCGCATTTCACCCTGACATAATTCCATTTTACAGGTGAGCCACTCCAAGAACGGAGGTGGTCGTCAGGTGACTCAGTTCCAGTACGTGGGCTGGTCCGGTCAGATGGGCGAGGTGCCCGTGGGCACGTACGGCATCATGGAGCTGATCAACCGCGTGCACAGTCACATCCACGCCAACTTATCCTCCAGCATGCCTGCACCTGTAGTGCTGCACTGCAGTGGAGGGGGTGACCGCTGCAGTGTTTACGTCTGTCTCAATAACTGCCTTCGTCAACTGCGTCGTGAGGCGCGCGTCGACGTGTTCCAAATCGCGCGCAAGATCCGTTCAATGAGGCAGTTTATGCTACAGGAGCCCACGCAGTACGAGTTCTGCTACAAGGCTCTCATAGAGTACATTGACAGTAAGGGTTTAGATAACATATAATAGGAGAGCGAGTACGTTAGCTGCAGGACGCGAGCGTCACTCCGGTAGTCGGTGTTGCAATGATGTTGCGAACATCTCGTGTGTTGGTTAGTTTGTGTCGAGTTAGTGTCGCTGCTTCCTTAACTATTGGCTTAGGTTTGGCCGCGCTGTCGCTCTGTTCACCGCAGACGATTTCTCTGTTCCATTCCCTCCTCCCCTCGCCACATGACCGAGAATAAATGAATGTTTTCTGGGTTTGTTTCTTGCCTGGAAAGCATTTCTTTCTCTAGCAAAGTATATAAGGACTTTAAACATGAAAATCTACCGAAAATTTGCTGTAAATGTGAGAAATTGTAATTATTTTTTTACTGACTTGCCTAAAAATACGTGAATAATTTTTACCTAATTATGCTATCCCTAAATGAGGTAGGCATTACCTTCGTGATACGCGGCTTTAGTGTACATACGACTTACTTTTCGACCTCAGCACAAACTTTCTTAAGACGCAGTTTTCAGATTGTGGGCTGAGTTTTTCCTCGAGTTTGTTGAATTTGTAGTCGGGACTCGTTTTCCACGCCCTTGTGCTGTTCGTGTCACGGACGAGTTTTTCAAAGTGAGGAATGTAGAAAACTTTGTGTGCCCCGTACCCCGTTTTTAGTGTGATAGTACAAAGGATTTAGAGTTAATTTAATGCTTCCTAGACTGTACCTAGATTCTCATCCCTCCTCCAAGCCACACAAATTTTTTTACCCGCTCACCAGAAGAATAAATTTTAACGGTCGTGACCGTTAACGCGTCTCGAGATGTTATCATACAACCAAAATGATCAGACAAAAGCTGTCATATATACAAGACATGAGACGATATAAGTTCTGAGAATGCCGCGTAGGAGCCTGACTGCTCGTCATTTATGTATTGACAATTCACCTTCCCTCTGGTAACGACTTTTTCCAGAGTCAAAATCCGCTACCGGACTGGCGATATCGTCTCTTTTGCTGTTTATGTATCCTTTGAATGGAGAATTGATTGCTTTCTCTGGGACTGCTGGTGTTTATGACGGTGACACGTGGTGGTGCATGTTCAGCGAACCCAACGTTCGGATAGAGTGAACCAACGTTCGGTAGAGCGAAAAACGTTCGGTAGAGCGAAAAACGTTTGGTAAAGCGAACCAATGTTTGGTAGAGCGAACCAATGTTTGGAGTGTACCAATAATTATGTTCTACTTGTCATATCTACAGCAGTTAATGTTACTCAAAATAGCTTGCGTTTCTTTGTTTCTCGCATCAACGCCTCACCAGCATTATTTTTTTCTGTCAGCTTTGGTGTCCTCATGGTCAGGAGGGCGGGCACTGGGTGTTGATATTGCCTGCCAGTATTGGACAGATTATCAATAGTATTTTATAACTGCTCGCCTGCATCTATAGACCCGCCATCGCTGGTTTACGTGTTATTGGATCTGTTTTGCTGTTTAAGGAAGCGAGACGTCATCTGTTAATATCGCGACTTCGTTGTGCCAATACTGCTTTAGTCACTTCAGCTTCGACTTAATTTGGTGCTAGTTTCTTATAGATTTTCTTCAGTTTGTTCATAATATACTTAGTTCTGTCTCAATTCCCCGTCTGCATTTATGTTTAACTGCTTTGGTGCTATCTATTCGTTTCAATTTATTGTTTCGTTGAATTATTTACTGTTTTTCCGTCGCTAAAAGAAAGTTGTTGGCTCTGCTTACGGACATTTATGGCTTGGGAACTCAATTTTTTATCATCGTTGCGCTGGAAGTTTAGATCTGAAGTCTACACGCGAGTCTCGTCGCAGGATAACAATGCCTGTGTCTGTGTCTAGAGCATCTAGAGCAATGGTTCCCTGTGGTTCCCAGTGGGAACCATTATACCTTCGGGGGTAACGCTCTGTATGAGTGTTTTTATTTTGCCTTATATGTTAGAATACATTTGTGAGAAGGGGTAACATGTTTATATTTACAAGCTGGATTGGGGAACAAAGTGAATAGGTTAGGCTGCCGCTGGTCACGAGCGATGCCATAAGCGTGTTTGTGACTTGTGTCGTCTGACAATCTTATGTTGTGTTCGATGAAAACGAGTTTGTCTTCTGCCGCGCATGCGATGTGAGTTTGAAATAATGCTTGCTTTACGTTGGCTATGTTTGGGAATTTTTTTTTTTTTAATTATGACGAGGTAACGTCGAAAACCCACCTAGATTTATCTCCGACACTGAGGTTGAAATCGCCTATGGGAGTTGCAATCCCATGTATTGGACAGAATGCTTTACAATTCAGTAGAAATAACATTTAGAGTAAGAGGACGAATGAGTATAGGAAGTATAAGGGAAACTTACAACTCGGGTAGGAATTATTTGGAGGACATTTTTCCCCCGAGCAATTCTTGCAAGCGGGCTGTTGCCATGACGATTAGGCGTTTAACTTCACTCACTCCCTGATTATTAAATAATTAGGCATGGTTCAGGTTAAGGATGTAACTGATAAGTTTGCATCCCGCGCAAATGCTTTATAAATATTGGTCAGATGTTGCTCCAGGAATTCTCCATAAATAATTTGTTAGCAAGGCCACATATTTTGTATCTGCGTCGCGTGCTTTCCTGTTCCGTCTCGTCGCTCCTGCCAAATTGATATGAAGTCTCAAGTTTCTCAAGCAGTGGACTTAATTTTAATAATCATCGTTCCTTATAACTCTTAACTAGGTCAATGATTGACCGTTTTAGTTTAAAACAATCATTGGAGATAGAGAATCTAATGAGTAATGCTCCCTTTAGCCCGTTTGTTTAGGAAAATTATTGATGAATTTAATGGAATGGAAGTGTAAGTAGAGAAATAGATATTCCCATCTTGTGCTGAAAATGACATGGTAGCAAAAAATGAATTGTGAGGGATTGCGTTGTCTTATTTAATTATTACAATAATTATGTGTTGCGATTAGGATTGTTAACGCCGACTGGTGCAATATTGTGAAGAAACACCAGTCCTCGCATCCGGTGCATGCGCGGCTGACTACTGGCGGTCTCTCAATATAATTTTTTATTGTTTTTTGACCAAAATTATTCATGCAGGTAAAAATTCTATATTTTAAATTCTGTTATTTAGTTGCGCCTGACGAATTTGATGAATGAAGTTCATGAATTCAAGTCGTCACAAGTTCAATTCCTGTTCAAATCGCGCGTGCTGCTCACTCGTCAACCCCGAGCCCAGGCCGCTTCATCCGCAACCACGAACCGTGAAATATCTTCTGTTTAATATAAAAATGTCCAGTATAGAAATTTCAGGAAACAAATTAACGCTTTTTTGATGGAGCCTAAATCTGTAACGTTGAATCCTTCACCTCATTGACAGCAGTTGAATCCTTACTGATGTATAATCATTTTTTGAACCTTCGAATCTCTTCTATCCGTGTATCATTGGCATTTATGTTATCCCCATATGCGACCACATTGGTGTATAAACTTCCTATAATTTGGTGCAGTATAAAAAATCCGAGTAAGAGGGTTAAGAGAAGTAACATTTTACCTGTAAATCTGTTCCTGTTATAGACTGCAATCACTGTTCATATTCCAGCATCACCTGATCTGTTGACTGTTCACCTCAACATATCACAGAACAAAGCTCTGCTTCAGCTCTGTGATGAAAAAAAAAAAACGCGTGCTCGTGCATTTCGCACAGTCATTATCTTCTACAGTCGCTACCTTCTGCTCCACGGAAACATACAATTTCAGGTAGGAATACCATAGCACCTGGCAACCTGTTGCCAAAATGTCCCCGAAGTTGCAACATTTCCTCTTGGAGAAATTTTTTTGTAAATATCTCTTTATAGCCAACAGAAAATATCTTTGTGTACTTCACTGATTAGTCATAGTTTCAAACACTATTGAATATTTTACGCGCCGATTACGTAGTCGTTCCTCGGAGACTACTGATCGCTTTACCCCGATTTTGGAAATTGACGTAGTGAACAAAACTTGCCTTGACGATGCAACCGAATTTAAACCTGTCCCGGCGTCTGATTTTCTTATCAGACAATCTAGCGGCGCCAGATCCGGCGCTAAGGCGGCTCTAATCAGGCACTGGGGCGGCTCAGAATTTTGTTAGCGGAGATGCATGGCGATGTCATTCCAACATTAGCTTCAATGTTTTTTTTTCGTAGAATATTTGTAATTAAGTGGAAACCGGCTTCGACAACGCAGAATATGAACAGGCAATGAACGTTACGAATTTCTGAACGGGTTACGAATTTCTGGACGGCTTTAGCACCTGCTAAGAAGAGAGCCAGTGATGCATTAGAGGGTGCATTCAAGCAGTGAACTCTTATCATCAGAGAGCCGTATAACTTATTATTTTCAAGTTGCAAACTTCCGAAAGATTTGTCTCATTTTTCGTGTGTGTTATGTGGACGAAATTGTTAAGCATTTAATTTGTAAGCCATATCCATCATTCCTCTGTCACAGGACACCCTACAGTTCGCTTTACTCAGCCTCTTGCAATGGGGCTCAATTCCAACCCTCTTTCAACCCAGACACCGAAGCATTGCTATGTTCTGCGTTTGATATTTTCTCAACTCCCCGTTTAATTGTTCCATGTTTCTTGTAACATGTCCCGCTTCTCAATTACAATGTGACAACGCGCAAATGTTGCCAGTTCACAATTTCATTATAGGGTTATTGTATTACAATTTCATGCCTCATTTGTGTGCGGAGCTGCAGTTCTGGTTTGCGTAGTGATTTCCAGACCGGGTCCTTAACAGTGAGGTAAATTTTGACCAGTCTATGTCTCTATGAAGGAATAGTTATTATTAGTTCATATTATGTTTGGTCGCATGTCTTAACAAGCGTCAGTATCGTGTGACAAGTGTAACAACGACTAAGTCGCTGGCGAAAGCCGTGACTGCATCCATATAGTTATTTCTATTTAATTTTTCCGTTCAAACGAGGATGTGGAGCAATTTGTTGCTGGTAGTTAATATGGCTCTATGATGGTGGCATCCGTTGCAAAATCCTATTTGTATGATGCTGAAAATACCAGTGGCATTCTATCACGATTGAAAAACATTATTTGGCAAATTTCAGCAAATAAATTCAGTAATCGTTGGTTGTCTGTGCTTCAAGTTTTTATGTTTTAGGCACTTCAAGTCAGGAATGGCAGTATAGGCTTCGCGATGACCGTTCAACTCTTAGACTTGCGTTGGAAGTAAGAAATCGTTGGAGATCTTTTTCTTTCTGGAGCTCTGAAAATCATGCAGGAAATCATATCACTTGGTTTCAAAGTTATACGACAACTCTATTAAATTAGAGGCACTTTTGGCGGGAAAACGATCGAAGTAGAAACGCTTGTTCTGTGCCCGCGCTCTCTGCATCAGGCTTTCTAGCGTATAGAATTCCTATTAATGTTTTAGTGTAAATAATTAGGCAGTGTCTTTTTTCAAAAACGCTTTTTTGCTTTGTGTTAGACGGTAAATTTCTTGCGTTTCTACATTCATTTCGCCTTGTGAACTGAACTAATTTAGGGCAAATTATGTTACTAATTTACCTAAATCATGTGCTTTTTGATGTTTAGTTACTGTGCTAAGGGAGTCTTGCCTATTACTGTAACATGTAGGTACGTTTTTTAGCGTATATGAGTTAACCGACGTTTACTTTTCCCAAAAAATGGTTTTAGAAATTGATGTTTCTATGATGTATTCGAATTGTCATGAATAAGCTCTAATAACTTGACTTCTACAATGATTCAAAGTAATTAAATATCGTGTTAGTTAATTTTTTGATAATCCTAATGAGAAAGTTTAACGCTGGGCTCAAACGTAGTTAACCTTAACACTCCTAGTCACAATGAGGTTCAGACTTGCTCGTTGATGCGAGTCGTGCGTGGCTCGTATCCACGTCATTAATCATTAGCCTAAGTTAACTCACTTATTCTGTTCTTAGGTTTATCTATTTCTACTTAGCACTTAGTTTGAATGTTTTTTATGTGAGCTCATCTCTTCTTTTGTCTATTGTTGAATTAGTACCGATTTAATGACCCTTGTACATAGGAGCTTTTGTACCCACGTTTGTGTACTTCTTGATATGAACAAATAACATTTCTGTCGTGTAGTCCGTTTCTACTCTAATAAAACGTGGCCAAGTCGTCGGCGTACTGCCAATATTATTTCACCTTGTGACCTTGTGATGAGTTTAGGACGTCGTAGTCCACGGTCACGCTGATGCGCCGCCTTCGTCGTCCTCCGTCTCCGAGTCGTCGTCGGATGTAACGTTGGACGTGTTCCGTCTATTTGCCCTCATTTGGGCCTGTCTCTTATACACATCTAGATGTGTATAAGAGACAGGATTTATGATTAAAGCGAAAAGCACACAACACACGAATTTTGGAAATTTGATGGTGAACGTACAGCCCGACCCACGTTTATTGGGGCGAGCCATAATTTATTTTCTACTTTTTAGTCCACAAGAAAAACGTGGTTGTTTTAAAAGTTGTTTTTTTAAGTATTTTATTACAACACTTCTCTTTAACTTCACTTCTTGTTTGTTTGTCTGTCTGCTACAAATCTTATAATCGACATTTAACACACTTCTACCTTTCCAATCGATCTGCAATTTGGCACACTTGCGTAAAGTTGGAGACAATGCATGAATCAATTGACAGAAAAAATAATTTTATCAATTAAAAAAAATTTTTTTCCATTATTAAAAAAATTTAAAAATAATTTCGTCTTCCACAAATCTTATAATTCATATATGAGACAATTTGACCTGTCCAATTGATCTGAAATTGTGCACAATTGCATAAAGTCAGAGACAATGCATGAATCAATTGACAGAATAAATAATTTTGAAAATTTACAAAATTTTGATATCTCAAAAAAATTTTTAAAATAATTTTTTTTTTCAATATTTGAAAATAAAATAAGAAATTCATTGCACATGTGTAACATCCAAGACACTGTATTGTTCAGAAGTGTTGTCTTTAAAAAGTATTTTTTAAACGCATATTATTTTAGTTACTATTCGTTACTAAAAATCCGGGACTTGACCTATAGTGAGCGTCCCACTCAATCATGATACTCAATCCAATGCTTCTTTCGGATGTATAATTGATTTGAATTTTTGAAATACTTTCCAGAGCCGAGGTGTTCACCTTTATTAATCAACACAAAACTATAAGGTACTTTATTCGTTTAATTACACAGTTCTTGAAACGCGGCGAAGGGCATATCACAAGCAATGTAATCACTATGAATATTCTTCATATCGATGAAAGGTAACTCGAATAGAATTAATATATTTGAATTCGTTCTAATGATTTGTCTTGGTAGTATGTGATACTTTTGGGATAAAGTACTATATAGCTTTGTGTTGATTAATATAGATGAGCACCTCGGTTCTGAAAGGTATTTGAATAATTAAAATCAATTATATATCCTACAAAAGTATCATACATCTTGATTGATTGGGACGCTCACTCTAGGTTAAGTCTCGGATTTTTAGTAACGAATAGTTATTAAAAAAAACGCCGACGGTGGTTTAAAAACTATTGGGAGTGCTCGATCAATCGGGGTAAATTATAAGGTTTTTATCGGCGGTATATGGTCAGGTTTTATTCGGGGTGAATGGTAGTTTACCTATTCAGTCGTTCATGCAAACTGTAATAATTGGTCCTCTTCTATACAACTCATATTTGCCGCCGTACCGCACTCCGTTCTTATGAGCAACCTCGGTGCACCTTCTTGGAGAGTGTTGACGTTACTGGGTTGGCATTTCTCTTGTCATCCGTACGTCTCATCACGTATACATTTCTTTAACACGTTGACTACGATTGCTTCATCTTGTACTATTATTTCATTTTTTTTTGTACTTTTTTTAAGCAGGGTTGCCAGACGGTCATTTTTTCCGGACCAATTCCGTGATTTAGTTTTTCTCAATTGCGTTGGCCGGCTAAAATTTTTGGTAGGGGTAGTTCCTATTTAAATTTTAAATAGTGCAAAAATAAAATGACTGGAATTTTTATAGCAGAACCTACAAATAAACTAGTATATTTTGAGTTATCGGCCTTTTTTGTTCTCGGATTTGGCCAACTTTAGGCAACCTGAATTATGTACCACCACGTCCTGGAGAAATACATTTCGTGGTACGTATATGTACCACTTCGTAGTCAACGTGTTAAACGTCTCCTAACGTCCCATGTTAACATGCGTTCTCATGAACATTTATTGATCAGAGATGCGCACTCAGCTCGGCTACAGACCGAAGTGACGCTTCCCGCCAGCGATAATTCTTCAGCGCATTCAGGATTAAATGCAAAATCGTGATTTAAAAAGGCTCAGTATTATATAACACATCTGCAACACTATTGTAATAACGTGTTGAATTTTGAATGTAATCACTCGGGGGAAAGAAAAAAGTTCGTCCGTTCCAGGATGAAATATTTATTCCCGAGAATGTGTTTCGAATGTATATGACTGGAAGTTAGGTATAAAGTGGTATATGATATACATGTGTACATTCAGCACCGTTTGACATTCACTTACATTATTCACTTACATTAAGAATTCATAAGATCAACAATAAGACGCATCCTCAACAGCTGCCTTGACAATCACGTAATTGTTCTCATTACCAGCAAAATTCGGTTGCATTTGCTAAAAAATTATTTAATTTACAATTGTGGTTCACTAGTCTAATGCATTGAACAAAACTGACGCGGTCGTAATATGCTTGCAATCCAGGCTCATCTAACACGATTCATAACCGCCACATTCGTAAGCCGTTTCAAGGTTGAATTACGCACGTTATCAACCGCAACATTCATAACGCTTCAAAATTATCCCTCCTCCCCTTTTCGCCGCGACTACGAACAACACAACATAACACAATAAAAATGACGACCTAAAATGCTACAATTTTATGCTGACACAACATAGCCTCCCTGAGTCACCCGAACACTAATAGCAATTAATGGATTATAATGTCAAATAATACCTACATACATCAGATTATTATAATACCTGCACACATCTGATAGTACGCCCCGTCGCCGGTATTAACTAAATAACGATGATTTTACACAAAAATTACACCTCAATTTTGGACGAGATCGAATTTTTATAAGTGAACGCTTCCTACGACCGCAGAATTCTAACGATGACGTAAAATTAGTCGAAACTTTGCCGTGCTTGGGACTGAGAATTACTTAAAACATAACCAGGACAATGATCGAGCTAACTGTGGATCTCCCGAGCCTACGTGAAAAATTGTACAATTCAAAATTAAAGAATACTTACAAAAGAAATAACACAAATTAACATATTTTCATTTGTATAAAATATAAGTAAGACAAACTGTCATTGAAGTAGGAGCCGGAAACGATAACCTAAACAAGCAACATTCTATTTAATAGGTAATAGGAAAAGATAATATTAAGTGAAGCGAGCACAGCTGCTAGCACCCGCGCCGCGTTGCTATGAATTCCACTACATAAAGTTTGGCACAATAATAAATACTAGAGAATCAGCATCATTACCACCAACTACAACAAGGTTATACATGGATCAGTCGTGACCGTACTAGGTACCTATAGGTAATAAAAGCGTTGTGGTCCCACGTTATAATAACCAGTATCTACCAGGAGGCGGCAACCACAGCACTGCGATGGTCGTAAGCTCTGACTCTACCTTTGCATGTCTGCTGTTTACATCATCAAGCATTTGCTGTATTCGGCCGCCAGTCCCTTAAGTTTGTTCCGATTATAAGATATTGCCGAAGGGAAGAATGTCCTTACTATATTCAGCTACAATAAATATTTCCTTTCTCTTAAATAAAATACAAGTGGAGTCCGAAAAAGAAAAACCTACGGACCGCACAGGAGAATGTGTGTGAAGGCATATAGGATTCCTTATAAATAGCACCATCGCACTAGAAGTACACTTACGAAACTTTGTTCATGCAAGCAAACTCTTCCCTGCAGAAGTGGAAGCACTCAACTCTCACGTAACTCACATTGCCATTTACTATAACAGTTCTCTGTGTGGTCACGTTAACAGTGAGAATCTTTTAGTTATCGGAGCGCTCGATTTTTTACCGTGTAATAAAGGAACGAAACTGTCTCATAAATAAAACACGTCTGGTTCATCAGTTCACCATAATAACTGCGTTTCAATGTTATTAAATTGACTGAAATCCACTGCCACGAGAATGTTTTATCTCAGATGAATGAATTTTCTATCTACTCTCATCATAAAATCAGTTTTCAAATTCCGAGTTGATCTCGGAATCCTCGATCTCGCACAGATTCTCGACGTCAGACATGGACGTGTTCGCGTCGTTGCCGCCGCACAGCGACATCACCTCGAATTGGTCGGCTTCGTCCTGCTGTGCCCCGGCACCAACACGGCGGTTGTGGCGCACTTTAAATGACGCATCGTCCCCACGAGACGAGCTAGGCCGATGGTCCCAGCCGACCTCCGGCGTCGTGGGCTCCGACGATTTCATTATACCCATCCTAGGGAACCTGGAGGTGGGCGTCCCAGGGGAGACCGCCGCTTGGCTGGAGGCGTTTGGTCCTTGTTTGTTCGTTGGTGAAGATTTAGCATCGCTATGAGATCCTGAGGGGCGGGACGCAGCGTCCTGGTGCGGAGATCGTCTTGGGTGAGGAGGAGACTTTGCTGAAGACGTGGACTTGTGCCCAGGGTGGAACCTGGAGGCTGACTGGGGAGAAGCCAAGGGCTCGTTGTTAAGTAGTTTAAGTCTCTCTTCCTCGGCGTCAGTTTCACTACTTTGGTAGCGAGGCAGGTACTGGTTGGGATGAGATTTGTACCTGCAATCAAACAGGCAACATTAACTCAAGATCTTGAATTCATTTTATGATTAGCCAATGAAACTGAAAACTTTATGAATCCTTTCGACTACAAGGAACTACAAGTTTGCATCGAACAAAAGTAAGTAAAAATTTAATCACACAAGTCCCGACACGATTTCAAGAATTGGCGTAATATAAGTATGAATATATGATTATATTATTACTATATTATTATCTTAAAATATGATTTTACTATTATTGTAAAGACATCTAAAAATCGTCAAGGTATGAAAGAATCGCTAGACTTAACGGAAGCGCCGCAACATAAGATCATGGATGGCTTTATGGCCCATGGATTATTTTTTTCTAATTAGCACGGGACTTTTTAGTCTCTTGTTTCGTTCTAATTAAGCAAAAAATAGAAGAAACACGGGACTACACTTTTAATCAATTTTTAGACTGAATTAATTACAAATAAATGTAAGACTCAAGTTTCCCTTACTTTTGCGGCTGAGGAACAAACAAGGAAGTATCAGACTCAGCGCCAGGGTCTACGCCGCCCAGCGAAGGCTCGAGGTCTGGTCTGGAGTCGAGCTCGAAGTCTGTGCCGCAGTCGCTGGTGAGCTCGTCCGCTGCCAGCGTGTCCATGTCACGCTCAGGGTTCACTAACCTCACCACTGCGAGGGGACAAGTGATCGTGAGTGAGGGGTGGTGAGATGGTGAGTGAGGGATGGTGAGATGATGAGTGAGGGATGGTGAAATGGTGAGTGAGGGATGGTGAGATGGTCAGTGAGGGGTGGTGAGATGGTGAGTGAGGGATGGTGAGATGGTGAGTGAGGGATGAGAATATTGTGATTATTGTGATTTTTATTATACTAATGCAGGTTTTTACTTAAAGTTTTACACAAATTTATTGAAGAAATAACTTGAAAGTAGCGTCTGGTGAGAAGACTTATGTAGGATACTTGTCAGCAGCGCGTGTCGATATTAGACTGGTGGACGGATGGACGGAATATCACCTGAGGACTGTAAGAATATCAGACCTGGTGGACGGATGGACAGAACAGCACCTGAGGACAGTAAGAATATCAGACCTGGTGGACGGATGGACTGCAGGTTGGACTTGTGTGGGGACTGTAGGGGTAGGGACTCGTTGGACTCGTTGGAGTGGAAGCTGGAGGTGTCGGGCAGCTCGTGTCCGGGGACTTCGATGATATTCGGTAGTGGACTTTGAGTAAGTCCAGTCCAGTCGGAACAGTCCCAATGGTAGCCTGCAGCAGCAACATCGTGGATTAGCAGGAAGATTATCTACTTGGAGTAGAAAGATTATTGTACGGTGAGCAATAATGAAGGAACATGTAACGTGAACACATTATAGGTAAGCGTTACGTAGATGGAGCAAGAGCTGCTAATTCATGAGCAAAAAATTATTCATGAGCGAAAAACTCTAATTTCTGAGGAAAATTTTTTGATGAGTTAGAAAGGAAGCAGAAAATGACGAAGAGACCGAAAGCTCAAGATGAGCGGACGCTCCAGATCTATAGCTGAAGAATTGAAATATAAATTGAAATACAGAAATATTGTTGTTGAATGTCATACACGACTGTTGTTGAATGTCATACACGACTGTTGTTGAATGTCATACACGATTGTTGTTGTATGTCATACATGATTGTTGTTGTATGTCATACATGTTTGTTGTTGTATGTCATACATGATTATTGTTGTATGTCATACATGATTGTTGTTGTATCTCATACATGATTGTTGTTGTGTATCATACATGATTGTTGTTGTATGTCATATACGATTGTTGAATTCAAAGTTATTCGTATCAGCGCTCTGTGATGCGAGTGTTTAGCTTGGTCGCTGTTCCAGCGCAATAGCGACAATTTCATCCAATTTTGTGAATTGGAAATTTTGTCATAATTGGAAATTTCTAGCATATTATGTAGAGTTAAAATTAGGAAATATAATAGAGCCTTCACTATACGGTATATCTCGACCAAAACAAATATAATAGAGCTTCCGCTTTATATCTCAATCAAAAGACAAATATTAAAGAGCTGCTACATAACTGAAGCAAAACACAGCTGTCAAACAGCCTGTTTTATTACATATCAATCCAAAACCAGCACCTGACTTTCCATGCAATAATATTTTCTGACCCAAACATTTACTCGTCTTGAGTATAATGAGGTTATTGTTACGGTGTTATAATTACCAGCCATGTTAGCAATGGTGACAAAGATGATGGCGTTTGAAAATAAAGTGAATGAAAAATGAATGGCAAATTTGCGGCGTTCGGCATGAGAATTCGCAGGTAAAATGATTGATCCGACAGACGGCAACAGCACCCAGAAACTCTGATCGAAGTTACAGGCGTTTGAAACGTGAGAAACAACATGGATGTTCATATCCCGAGATTAGCCAGTGCATGTTTGAAAAATGAGCCGACCTAATGTTTCTCTTAATTTTCTTTTAAGGCATCTGGCAGCTTAAGCCTACAAAAGTTATTGATTATACTAGTAAATGCTTATCATTAACGGTTGTACTGAATTCAACGCTAACCGCTTTCATTTCTCGTCAGCGTTCAATATGAACGAATTTAGTTCGCGACTGAAGTTTTCTTCGCTCTAGACTCATGCCAAAGTTATCCATGAGCGCTAACCTGTAAGATTAATGACCTACGGTAAATAATAATATGTAAAATGTTTATTTGCTTATCGTTATACAATAAGCGCTAACCTGTAAGATAAGGCCTACTTTAAATAATAATATATAAAAATATTTATTTGCTCGTTCTAATACGATGAGCGCTAACCTGTAAGAATAATGACCTACGATAAATAATAATACCTGTAATATGTAAAATCCTAAATGCTTGTAATATGATGAGCGCTAACCTGTAAGATTAATGACCGTGTACGGTATATAATAATATGTAAAATACGTCGCAATGCGATGAGCGCTAGCCAGTAAGGTTAATGACCTACGTTAAATAATATGTAAAATCCTGATTACTTGTAATATGATGAGCGCTAACCTGGACACTCGGCGCCCGGTGAGCGCGCCAGGGCATCACGGCAGGCCCCCGTCAGGCAGCGCCCACATGACGCCCCCCCGCCGAACATCACGTCTGTTATGATGCATGACGTGTTATGATGAGTGGTGATGACGAGTTATGATGACTTTCTGTGATGACTAGCGTGGCTAGAATGCATTACTTGTCATGCTGGTTATTGTGTCAAGGTATTATTTAAGGCAGTGAATATAATATTGTGCAATGGAAATATAAAGATGAGACCTAAACATATGATGATCGACAATGATACAAAATCTGCGACGTGTGACCGAAATGCAACTTACTATAATATTGAAAAAGTCCCATATTAAGGTGAATCACTAATATTAAACGCTCGATTCACAGTGTATAATGTGCGTTCTATGTTAATTTATCGAAGTCTTGTATCGTGAATGTCGTGGTTCTCGACCAAGACTGAGTCCAGGATATGGCAACATTTGAACATTACTTTCGCGGTCAGCTGGTGTAAAAAAGTTATCGCGTGGCCATCTGCACTTAATAAACTGATGGATCTGGCATCAAGTTCGGTGATCGAGCGATGTGCAGTACCAGTGATGTACAGTGCCTGTGATGTACAGTGCCAGTTACGCATGGCAACATGGATAGCTTTTAGTCTTTAGCAGCTGTTGTCATGGAGTGTAATGAGCTTTTATTTACTTGAAAGCAGCTAATTGCTGGCAGGCAGTTAAGGATATGGCGACTCAAGTGCAACATCAACATCACAGCGACGGCATCTAAACCACGTCGACGATGTGCAACGTACACGGTAGGTACTAACCATTAGGCTAGGCACGGTAGGTACTAACCATTAGGCACGGTACTAACCATTAGGCACGGCACTAACCATTATAACCATTAGGCACGGTACTAACCATTAGGCACGGTACTAACCATTAGGCACGGTACTAACCATTAGGTATCTTGCCCTCGTCATAGTACGCCTCCTTGAGGTTGTGGCTGAGGACGTCTTTGTAGACGTGGTGGGGGCTGGTGGACTGGGGGGGCGTCGCCCCAGGGGGCAGAGTCCTGACGGAACGACACGAGTCCCCAGGGTATGGGGAGTGGCCGTCGCCCCCCAGGTACTTGGAGGAGGTGGTGGGGTTGCCGCATGCAGGGGGTAGGGTGTTGTGGGGGGCGTGGGGATTTCTTCGTATGTTGTGGACGAAATTACGGGGGTTGTCGAGGGGGTCGTGACGGGGGGCGGGGGAGTAGCTTCGTATGGCATCGAAGTTGTTAAGGGGCATGTAGAGGGGGTCGGTGTGGGGGGAGGGGGAGGAGAAAGAGTCGGGGGAACACCCATGTCGGTTCAGGGGGTGGTGGTGGTGGTGAATCTGCAGGCAAAACGGAACGAAAAACTTGGAAAAACGAAAAATATAACACAAAATTAAATGAAAACCACACAGTACAGACTATTTCACATGTTATAGCAAGACAGCAAAACTGAAAAAAGTTGAATAAGTGCAAAAAAAAAACTTCGATGTGATTTAAAATCGAATAATCTAGAGATTAAGTGCAGCCACATGTGGAGTCTAGTAAAATAGGTGCGGTGGAAGAACTAGTTCTATGGTAGCACTAACCAGGCACTAGCTAGGCTATGGTTCACGTCTCTGGTTCATGCACACACTAGTCTCGATGTGTTTAGAATTCGAATTTTTTTAAAACAAAACCAATAGAAAAACTAGTGCACTAGCGCTTGGCTGGCGTGCACTAGAACGCTGTGTTGGGCGCCTTACCTTGGCTAGTTCAGACAAGAGAATAGAGCGCTAGTTTCTACTCACACCACTCGCTAGTGCTACCCACACCACTTCCTAGTGCCAACCACACCACTCGCTACAGCCAATCTCACACCTAATACCACTCGCTAGAGTCACTCACACACCACTCCCTAGTGCCACTCGCAAGTGTCACTCACACGTAGAATGACCACTCCACTACACAACCCCACTCATCCCACACCACAACACAACCTCCCCCACCACTCACGGGGGGCGTGTCAGCGCCACTCAGTTTGCCAGGTCTGCTGCAGGTGTCGGTCTGCTTGGGGGGCGCCGCCGCCCCCTCGGCGTAGGAGGGGCGGACGCCCCCCGGCCGGCGACGTCGCACGCACAGCACCACCAACAGCGCCGTGATCGTCAGCAGCGTCAGCGCACAGATCCCAGCGATCGCGTAGATCACCTGACGGCAGACAGCAGCGTCAGCAGACAGCAGCGTCAGCGGACGGAAGTAAGTAATAGATGAGAAGTAATGAAGTTCCTCACTAATCTGAACTTGGAATAAATTAAGAACGAAGAATAACTTTTCTTACTAACATCTTTGCTGCAAAATATTGAGGTTTAATGGTATAATCAACTTACCAATTTGAACTTGGAAAGCATAGTAGGACTATCAGGGAGAGCGCACATGGATCCTGACACTCCTTCAGGACACTCGCACCGGTAGCTGCCGAGGGTGTTGATACAAAGGGCCTTGTTGGGACACGGGTTCTTCTCGCATTCGTTGATGTCGATGTCACAAGTGAGGCCAACGAATCCATGACACATGCATATAGGTCCTGATATTCCTTCCTCACAAATGCCTTTATTCTGACATGGGTTGGGGTTACAGTACATGTGCTGGCAGCGAGTGCCGGTGATGTTCAGAGGACAGTGGCACATGAACGAGTCCCCGACGTTGGAACACCTGCCCTTGTTGAGGCAAGGGGAGGACGCGCAAGGGTCGGAGTCCGCTTCACATCGAGCGCCTTTGAATCTTGAGGGACACTGGCACACGAAAGAGTTGTCTTTTTCCTCGCAAGTGCCGCCGTTGAGACAAGGATGGGTGCCACAGACCCCGGGATCACGCAGGGAGCCGTAGCAGTGCTGAGCCACTTTAGTGAGCCGTACGAGGGTGGCAGTGCTGGACGTCATCAGGGTCACAGGCAACTTGGAGTCGTACACCCGTGGGTCATCCATGCATCCCGCGAGTCCTTGTCGCGGGTCAGTAGCCCCTGCCCAAGCCCGCACCTCAGCTCCAAGGTACAAGTCAGGTTTCTCCAGGTTTAGCATTTCACTGGAACCTGGAGAGGATCCTTCCGCCTGATGCAGGTTGTCCACCTTCAGGCGAACGGAGGAGCCGAGGCGCTCCAGGAACACGTGGTGCCACTGGGAGTCGTTGAGGGGAGGAGACATAACCTGCAGGCGGCCCTCCCCACTGCCCAGGTCCCAGCGGTACTGCACTCTGCTCCCCGATAACTGGGGAAGGGGTAATGATGTTATCATAACATTCATTGGGCTTGTGAAGACGTTGAAAATCAAAACTATAGCCATCATCAAATTAGATCGTCATCATTCACTTTTAATCATCAAGTAAAACGATTTTTTAAACATAAATGGGAGTTTTAAACTCTCGAGCATACAAAGTATTGATTATTGAATGCCCAATTGATATCACTCAAGTTAACACGAGAATGACTTGGTATCAAGTGAAAAAAGTTAGACAGTGCTGGCTGAACTTCGTGATTCGGTTCTTAATACCTCGAGTCTCCTATAATCCATGGAGATTTGGTTCTTATTACTTCAAGAATCCAGTAATAAATAAAGATTTGCTTCTTTATACCTACCTCGAGTATGGCGTAATCCAGTCTGCCGGCCGTGAACATGATGTTGCCGGAAGGATAGAGCGTCCTGAACCAGACAGAGAAGGAAAAATGTCGCTCGATGGGCACGTGGAGCTGATATTGCACGTAACTCTTGCCCTGGAAGGAGAAGGGCGCTTCCGCCATGTAGCAAGTCGGCGTGTTCTCCTTCCCAATGCAGGCTTCTTTGGGCTGTGAACAGGTAGCGCCTACGAGGCCATCAGGACATACACACGCGTATCCCAGGGATGAGGAGTTAGGCACGCACTCCTTGTACAAAGGGCAAGGCTGGAAGGCGCATTCGTTAACAATCTCGTCACAAATAGAGCCACCATATCCAGCCTGGCACACACACACGCCGCGGTGGATGTGTCGGAATGACAAGAAGCCCATCACGTCGGTGGATATCAACTGCTGTTCCTTCCCAAGAAGGATTTGGTCCTCGCAGCGGCCGTTGGCGCAGATCATCTGCTGGCATTGGTTCTCAGCGACGTCGGTGATCGCGAGAGACAGCGACTGTTCCAGGGTTTGCAGTTCAGACATCAAGCGTTTACGGACGAAATTTCTGGGGAAATAATCTTTCTTGCCTTTCTTGACCACAAATAAGACTTCTATCTCCTCCTGGTAGCTCGACACGTTCTGTACGTTCTTCCTGCCGCTGTCGCGACGTCTGCGTGAAGTCGTCAACTGGATGGAAAGTATGACAACGTCGCGAGATTTGACGTTGAGTATTGACCGTATGCCACGATGGAAACTTCTCCTGTAGGAGACGTAGAACTCTTCAGGAGCCACACCAGCGATTGTCACGATGACCGCGTTATCGAGCATGTCCTGCGTGACGTCAACAACTTCGACGTTCGCTTCGCTGTACGTCACGAACTTTTCATCCGTGACGGACACATTGACTGAGTACTGGCCTTCGTCAAGATGCCCTTTGATGGACAGCACCCCGGTCGTCCGACCAACAGTGAAGTACCTGGAGTCTCGCGCCGAACTTACGATGCCGTAACTTAGGACGTCGTAGGCGTCCTGGTCAGACGCAGTGACTCTACCGATATCTCCGCCGGTGTAGTCGGCCGATCTGACGAACATGGTGACTTGGAAGGGCAGCACAACGGGAGGATATTGCGACTCTTCGATAACCTGCCGGGCAAAAATATGGAGTAACGTTAAGTGAAATGTATCAGTCAGTACCACTAAGTGAAATGGATCGGTCAAATTGTCCCAATAGTGATATTTTTTAACGTAGTTCTGCTCCGTTCTCTTTCTGGACAACCCCCACGTTTTGCACACACGAGCAAAAATGCATCGATTTTCGGATTAGGTGTCACTCGTTTCACTGAGAAGATGTAGCACAATGAACCCAACGAATCAGCAGTGGATGAGTGGTAGGAACTGACAAGTCATAGGACCTGACAGGTCGAAGGACCTGACAAGTCGTAGTAACCTACCTTTACGTCAAGCCAGGTCTCTGAGTACAGAGGCGGGTTGCCGCTGTCGTAAACTCTGATCTGGAGTTTGTAGAGATTGCGGAGTCGGTGGTCGAGTATAGCAGCTGTCCGCAGTTGTCCGGACTCCGTAATGCGGAACGCATTGTCCGAGTTTCCGGACCAAATCTCGAAGATGAACGGACTGCCTCAGAACAAGGAGAGAACTTATAAACTTACTGCAAGTCTTATACTTGCTTCAAACATTCGGATCATTAAAAAAATTATACGGTTTAATGGAAGCGGTAAACACACGTTTTGGCACCGCAAACGACACAAGACAAATCCAGCAATGGGATGTCGCTCCTTCTTCTTATTTCTACTTTAAAACAATTTGTTTGAGTGAAAGCCATCTTTACTCCACAATAGTTTATTTTATTATTAATAAGATAACGGAAAACCACTGCAATAGTTTAATCCGAAATAATTTTTGCAAATTTTTAATCGGAAATAATTTTGGCGTATAAAAGTGTTAAGAGAAGGATTCTCCAGAAAATACTCGTTAGTTAATTAAAAATCCTAGTAAAAATCTTTATTATCCCTTAGTTTTTGTTCCATGTTGATGGCACAGAGATAATCTCGGCGTGAGCTGCCGTCCTAAAGGAGAAGGAAGGCAACAGACCTTGACGTTGACGGAGTGGCTGTCGTCCCTACAGCAGTAGGAAGGCAACAGACCTTGACGTAGACCGAGTGTGTGCCGCCCTCGAAGACCGGCGGGTTGTCGTTCTCGTCGGTGACGTCGATGTAGACCGTAACAGACCCCGTCCGCTGAGGGATGCCGTGGTCCAGCGCCAGCAGCTCCAGCGTGTAGGACTTGGTGGCCTCGCGGTCAAGCTTCTTGGCGACGGAGATCCAGCCGCTGCTGGGGTTCACGCTGAACTCGTGGGCGCCGTCGCCCCGCAGGATGGAGTAGCTGATCTCACCGTTCACACCTTCGTCCTGGTCGCTGGCAACCACCTGCACTCGCGAATGCATGCAGAAAATTAGTTAAAACTTGTACTAAACAACGATACATTTTGTCCTAAAAAGCGATACATTTTCTCCTAAATGGTGTTTAAATAGCGCCATTTAGATGCTATTGACTGTGAAACAAGTATTTTTGCATTTTTGTGGATCATCTTGACTCAGAAAAAATGGCGTATCAACGGTAGTCCGCTCCCTAGTTTTGTGTTGAGAAGAAAGTGCGTAATTATTAGAATAATGTGGCCCATTAATTTTCCCGAGTGCACTCCATAGTAAGTGCACCGCGTAAACAATGTATTTTGCGTAAAATTTTCTTTATTGAGTAAAATGAATGTATGAGGTCATAAGTAAATTTTATAAATAAGCCCCATATAAAAAATATCCTCCATCAACTGAGGCGTAATTGAAGTCTCGCGAATCTGTGACAGTTTTCCTTTAATTGTGCTCAACAAAATGCAATAAAAGATAAAAAATGAATTTCACTTCTCATTAACAGAACAATTAAATCAAGAGTCACGGATTTCTAAAAAAAAATATATATATATATATATATTAAAACTGAAAGACCAACCTGTAGGAGGCGGTCATGGATGGCGGCGCCCTCGCTGACGAGGGCAGAGTAGGAGTTCTGGATGAATATCGGGGCGTTGTCGTTGACGTCGGTGATGGTGACGTTGACGGTTGCCTGGTTTAGTTGATAAGCGCTCAGCGATGTAACGCGTCGGCTGAGTTCTCCGACCTTACGGTCAACGCCGTAGCTTATACCTCTGTATCTTAACTCTGTATTACCACCCCGTACACAAGATATGTTATCAGACACATGTGTCTTACTTATCTTCCACGACCTTAGTCGCGTAACCCGATCCTCAGGCAGAGCTTAATCGATGAGCACGGATATATCTACGCACCAGTCTTTGAATGTATGGCGAACTTGCGGTGCTCGTTGCCCCCGATGATGCTGTCGGAGATCTACTATCTACGCACTGCTGGTAGGAGATCTACTATTACCTACTAGTACTAGTAGGAGATCTACCATCTACGCACCAGTCTTTGGATGTATGGCGAACTTGCGGTGCTCGTTGCCCCCGATGATGCTGTAGGAGATGTGCGCGTTGACGCCGACGTCCCTGGAGTTGGCAAGGACGCGCGTCACGTCGGTGCTGACGCGGGCGCTCTCAGGGATGGTCGTGTGGTACGTGTGGCTCGCGAACTCGGGGGGGTTGTCGTTCATGTCTGGGGGGTTGAGGTTAGGGGGGATTGTCGTTCATGTCTAGGGGGGGTTAAGATTAGGGGGGTTGTCGTTCATGTCTATAGGGGGGGGGTTGAGGTTGGGTTAGGTTTAAGGGAGGTGGGGGGTTGAGGTTGGGTTAGGTTTGTTACCTGAACTAATATAATAAAATTGGAGTTGTGTTAATAGTTCAGTTACATTCATAGTTAAATAATGATTTAAATATAAATTTAAAAAATTATATAATAAAAGAGGGGGAGGCACTGCCGCGGGGGGGAGGGGGGTTAAGGTTAGTTACCTGCACTAATTGGAGTTGTATAAATAGTTCGGTTAGATTCATAGTTAAATAATGGTTTAATTCGACTGGCTAATTAATTATAGAATGAAAGAGGGAGCGCACTGAAACAAATGTTGTCAGCAGGCATTCATTGAGGGGGGTTAAGGTTAGTTACTTGCGCTAATATGAGTTCAGGTATGAGTAATATGAAGTAACTAGAGCATTCAGTTCCTTCAAGGATATACTGATCAATTATAGAGTGAAGGGAGATCAGGGTAAGTTAGCTGTTAGTTATAAGTGTTATCAGTAAAGCATTTTTTTCATGTTAACTGATGATTTATTTCGACTGGCTGATTAATTTTTAGAATAAAGAGAGGGAGGCATTCACTTCCATTCATGATTAACTTCAACTGATTAACTGTAATGAGAAGAAGTTAGATGGAAGAGACACGCTTGACTGAGGGTAATGAGGGACGGTAATGAGGGACGGTAATTAAGACCAGGACGGTGACGTGCGTTGACAGGGACGGCGTCCCGTGGTCCGTGGCCGTGACGGTTAGGTTGTACATGGCCCGTTCTTCCCTGTCTAATTGTTCCGTCACGCTCAGTATTCCTGTCAACCTGTCAACCAGGAACACAGGGTCCCCGTCAACGGAGTAGCTGACGCGCCCGTTGTTGCCAGTGTCCCCGTCAACGGCATGTAGCTTCATCAGTTGCCGGTTCTCGGGTGAGTTCTCAGGCAGGTTAACCGTGTAGCTCTGCTCACTGAACCGTGGACGGTTATCATTAACGTCCGTGACGCGGACGTTAACCCGGGAGTAACATTTCCAGTCCGTGTTTTGCCCGTCAATAACGGTCACCAGGAGGCTGAAGTCCGGACGTGTTTCACGGTCAAGAGGAGAGGATACGGTCACGTGGCCCGTGTCCACGTCCACCGTGAACGGGTTAGAGTCCTCCGTGTCCATCAGCAGGAACCGTGGACTGGAGTTGAGGTCTGGGTCGTAGACGGAGACTTGAGCTACGACCGTCCCCAGCTCTACGTCCTCCGAGACCGCGACGTCGTAAGACGGCGACGTACAGACGGGCGCGTGGTCTGCAGACATCGGGGTTTAGTAATTCAATTTAGAGCAAAAACTAAACAAAAAATTAGAAAATTTACCCTTGCTTCCGTAAAAAAAATTAGTAATTAAATTGAGAGGAAAAAAACTGAAAATTTTTCGAAATTTACCCTTCCTTCCGCAAAAAAAAAAAACTTAGCAATTAAATTGAGAGGAAAAAAGTGGAAAATTCGAAAATTTACCCTTCCTTTCAGATAAAAAAACGGTTAATCGACGTTAACGCACGTTCATATCGAAACGTACCATCCACATCTATTACGTCGATGGTGACGGGCACTTGGACGACGTTGGTACCGTCGGTGGCCGTCACGGTCAGGTGGTACGTCTCGACGTCCTCACGGTCCAGCCTGCGGCGGACGTAGACCTCTCCCGACGTCCGTACAGCGAACTGACGTCGGACGTCGCCGGCCGTGATGTAGAAAGCGACGTCGGCAAGTTCGGGACCCTCTTGGACGTTAGTAACGGGCTTATGTACGTCACGTTCACGTACAGAGACCGTAGTGACCACCGTGCCGGGCTCGCTGTCCTCCGGCACTGGAGGACAGAGCGTGGTTAACAGGAGGACAGAGAACGTGGTTAAGAGGAGGACAGAAACGCCGAGATTGTAACGTTACTGTCTTTTTACTTATGACATTTTGATAAACGTACTACCAAATAAACAATATAAATCACATCATACAATTTACGTTAATGATAATATTTAGTACAAATCCCAATAAAGTACTTACATTATTAACAATAACATGTTGCAAGATTTCTATAAACGTACCACCAAAGAATCAATATAAATCACATTAAACTATATATTTTAATAATAATATTCAATATATATCCCATCAAAGTCTTTACATTATTAATAATATGCATTATGGGAGTAATAATATATAGTATAAATCACATTAAACTATAAACATTATTAAAAATAACATGCATTATCGGAGTTACCTGCCCCGGAGTAGCGGGTGCTGGTGAAGGCCAGCGGACGGTGGCTGTCCTCCGTCACGACGACCTGCACCTCACACGAGCACGTCTGCGGCGGACTGCCTGCGTCACGTACCTCCACCTGCACGTCGTAACGTACCTGAGTAACGTACGTGAGTACCGTACGCGAGCAACGTACGTGAGTAACGTATACGTGAGAAACGTACGTGAGTAACGTACGTGAGTAACGTGCGTGAGTAACGTACGTGAGTAACGTGCGTGAGTAACGTACGTGAGTAACGTACGTGAGTAACGTACGTGAGTAACGTACGTGAGTAACCTACGTGAGTAACGTACGAGAGTAACGTACGTGAGTAACGTACGTGAGTAACGTACGTGAGTAACGTTATTCAACTCACGACGAGGTTGTAGACGGGGTTGTGGTTGACCCCCAGGGGTCGGTTGAGGGAGAGCCACCCCGTGTAGGGGTCCAGCAGGAACAGGGGTTCAGGGGCGCCGCCCCCCTCTTCAACCACAGGGGCGCCGCCCTCCTGGAGGAGGTAGCGCAGCTCTGCATTGATGCCCGCGTCGTCGTCGTACGCCTCGACTGCGTATTTAGAGTAATTGAGGGGTATTTATAGCGATTATTATTGCAAGGTAATATTAAGTTCCTATAGGTATTGATAGGTACCACAAAAGAATCAATATAAATCACATTAAACTATATAAGAGGAGAATGTATTTAGAGGGTTAACATCGTCAACATCGTCACTACACGTCACTAGAACATCATCACTACACGTCACTACACTAGAACATCGTCTATTACCTTTAGGTTTTAACCCTATACCGCCTGACACGAGTAACCGGAGCAATATTGGCACCAAGGATACGTTCCCAAAGGATTCCTACTCCCCAAAAAGGATAGGTTCTAGTGAGCGCAGAATGACTTGCACTGATGGTTGCCACCACGTACGACAACTTTAAAATGTTCTCTGTTGCGTACAAACGTCCTCAGGTTGTTACACTCAATAGTTTACGTATAATTTAGGTTGAAATTTATGTTCCCGGAGAGTGACATACGGCGGTAGAGCGTTAACAAGTATTGATAGATATCAATTGTTAGTAAGGTGAAGCGTCCCTGAAGACGCTTGGTCATATCAACGCACGAAAATACTATGAGCTAAGGTAGAAAACATCCCCGCGCATCTCTAGCTCTTGTTTTCATCTAGAAATTATTAGTAAACCAGAACACTAATGGTGGCACGAAATTTTCATCGTTCATATTTGAAGCGAAGAGTAGGAATATGAGTAAGATTTAGAGGATTAATTCCCCCCCCCCCACATCAGCTTTTGTATGAAATTCTTATCTTTCATAAGATAATTTCCGTTGAGATAAGATTATCATTCAGGTTTGAGTTATCCTTGATTTAAATTCACCGGCTACAATTCCAACCATCTCTTGCAGTCCTGAATTGAATTAGAAATTAGAATTGATTGAATTTGAATTAACCTCAAAGATTGAATTAATTAATCCAAATTAGAAGATTGAAGCTAACCCCAGCCCTAAGCCCTTAATTAGTACGCTTCAGCTTATAGACGACTTTATTATTTTTTAGAACAGCTACTAGGTTGATATATTAATTAAAACTTTCCTGAAACATAAATAGCGTATTACGCTCGTTCTTATTTACCACCCTTAAATTTTGGTGTTAAATTTCATTCAATTCAATTAGTATTTTCGCAAGATTTCAGTGTTGTCATGAACTCCAATCCCGTTGAATAAATTCATTTCTCCAAGAAATTTCATTTCCACTACCATGTAGCTGGAATTTATTCATACTTTCCACGGAAAAGCTAGAGTTTTGTACAGTTCCCCGTGTCCCCCGCTACAGGGGTTAGGTTCGGGGAGTTTTTTAACCCCTCGTATACTGAGGGTAACTCTCGTTACCAGGCCTACAGGTAGGAATAGCATTGCTGATGGTTATGTGCTTATTTAAACAATAGTTGAAATCAATACTCGTTGAAACTGAAAGCATGTAATATATTATATTTTATTGCATCATACTATATCTTAGATTATTACATATATTTTATATTATACTATAATATACTATATTATGCTTTTTGATGCCCGCGTCGTCGTCGTACGCCTCGACTGCGTAATTAGAGGTATTAATAGGGATTATTAGGTATTACTGCAAGGTATTATTAAGTTCCAATAGGTATTGATAGGTATATACCTTTAAATGTTAACCCTCTACCGCCTGACACGAGTAACCGGAGTGACATTGCCACTAGCCTTCTATAATATTATATAATACAAATATCTTCCGTTTTGCATACTATTGTAAAATACGAATTCTACCCAAAAAGGATAGGTTCTAGTGAGCGCAAAATGACTTGCACTGATGGTTGCCGCCACGTACGACTTTAAAATGTTCTCTGTTGCGTACAAACGTCCTCAGGTTGCTACACTCAATAGTTTACCTATAATTATATTATACGTAAACTACGTAAACTATTAATAATTTAAACGCATTAATAATTTATGTATAATTATATTATACGTAAACTATTAATGCTTTATACATATTAATATTTTACTTATAACTTAAATTGAAGGTTATGTTCCCGGAGAGTGACATGCGGCGGTGGAGGGTTAACAAGTATTGATAGATACTTGTTTTTGAAGACGCTCGGTCATTTCAACGCACGCTAATACTAAGAGCTCATGTAAAAATATCCCCGCGCATCTTTAGCTTTTGTTTTCATCTAGAAATTATTAGTAAACCAGAAGACTAATGGTGGCATGAAATATTCATCGTTCACATTTGATGCGAAGATATAAACTGAATAATGAGTAAGATTTAGATGCTTAGTTTTCCCTCACCCCCCACCTTTAGCTTCTGTTTAAATATCTTATCTTTCATAAGATAATTTCCCTTCAGATAAGATTATCATTCAGATGTGAGTTATTAATGATTTTGAGTTATTCATTCATATTCATGAATCTGAGTCATTCATAATGCGAAGAAATAAAGTAAATAACAAATAAGATCTAGAGGATAAATTTCAGCTTCGCTATACAATTCTTATCTATCATAAGATAATTTCCGTTCAGATAAGATTATCATTTGTGTTTGACTTTTTCATGATTCAATTTGCCCGGCTAAGATTACCAACACTTCATGCAGTTGTGAGGGCAACCTGCTTCATTTCTTCATATAAAAATTTGAAAATTGAAGCTAACTCAAGCCTCTATAGCACGGTTCAGAACCACGGTTAATGTTTGGTTCACGCCACATCTTAATAAAAACCTCCTAGTCTTCCAAATGCATTCAATATTAATTAAAAATTTACACTAGTATTATAGCCTTTAATTATAGGCGACATTGCTGTTGTTTAGAACAACTGCTAGGTTGATATATTAATTTAATTATGACTTTTCTTGAATATAGACCCAAATATTACGCTTGTTCATATTTGCTACGTTAAATTTTGTTGTTATATTGCATTCAAATCAGTAGACATTTTCGCAAGATTTCTGTTCTCATGAACTCCAATCTCGTTGAATAAATTCATTTCTGTAAGACATTTTATTGCCATGAATATTTATTCATATTTTTCAGTGAAAAGGAAGAAACGTACAAAACTAAAGTTTCGTACAGTTTAAAAAAAACTGTACAAAGATAAAGTTTTGTACAGTTTCCCGTGTCCCCGCTATAGGGGTTAGGTTCAGAGGGTTTGTAACCCCTCGTATACTGAGGGTAACTCTCGTTACCAGGCCTACAGGTACGAATACCATAGCTTATGGTTATGTGCATGCTTATTTAAACTAGAGTTGAAATCAATACCCGTTGAAACTGAAAGCATGTAATATATTATATTTTATTACATAATACTATATCATATCATTACATACATCTTATATTATACTATATTATGCTTTATTACATTACTATATTTTATAAGTAATATTTCAACTGGACTAATATATTAAATCATATTATTTTATTTTATTACATCACACTATATCATATATTATTACATACATTTTAGGCTTTATTACATTATATTATATAAATAATGTTTCAACTGAACACTCGTGACCTGCAGGTAGACGCTGGTAGACTGACCTGCAGGTAGACGCGGGTAGACTGACCTGCGGGTAGACGCTGGTAGACTGACCTGCAGGTAGACACGGGTAGACACAGCCAGGTGCGGGTAGACGGCAGGCGTAGCAGTGACCCGCATGCTGGCCACGTCCCACGACTCGCGGTCGAGCAGACTGGTGAGCAGGAGCTGACCTGAGGGCGTCACGCTCACAGGAGCAGACTCCTGCTCACGTGACCACTCCACGGTGTACTCCATGCCGTGCTCCATGCTCTGCTCCAGGCTCCAGGTCGCCTCCACGGACCCCAGAACAGAACCTGTAACACCAACAGGTTATTGCGATGAAATTCTCCAGGCAAATGACGGTCAAAAAAGTTCATTATGAATTTATTGCACACGTTTATTTAACGTTATTTCACCGTTAATCTGTATCTTCCAGGCAAATGACGGTCTTAAAACGTTTATTATGAGTTTATTGCACTGAAATAACGTTTATTTAACGTTATTTCACCGTTAATCCGTATCTTCCAGGCAAATGACGGTCATAAAACGTTGATTACGAGTTAATTTCGTTGAAACAACGTTTATTTAACGTTATTTCAACGTCAATCCGTATCTTATACAAAAATGACGTTCAAAAAACGTTGATTACGAGTTCATTTCGCTGAAACAACGTTTGTTTAACGTTATTACAACGTCAATCGGTATCTTACAGACAAATGACGTTCAAAAAACGTTTATTATGAGTTAATTTCGTTGAAATAACGTTTATTTACCGTTATTTCAACGTCAATCTGTATCTTCCCGGCAAATGAGGCTGAAACAACATTTACCAGCAGTGAATTTTTCTTAATAAAAGTTAAAAAAAATTCAAGGTTATTTCAACGCCTGAATAGATCTTAGCTTACGGAGTTAATTTTTCACCCAGAAAATTGCTAGAGTCATTTTGTCTAAATAGTGACCCACTGTATCCACTGATACACAATTTCTGGGCCAGACTGTGTCAATATGACCGACACAATTAGGAAAAAAGTAAATCGATATTTGGACAAAGTTTCGCTAATTTCTCTGGGCGTTGAATCGAAGTATTAAATAAATAATAAATAATAATAATCATTAAATATAATTATTATTTAAAATAATTAAATAAAATTAATATTAATAATAATTATTATTTAATAATGATAATAAAAAATTTTAATCAATATTTAATAAATAATAATTAAATATCATTAAATTAGCATTATATCAGACCGGTGGAAGCGTTCTCCGGCACGCTGAAGTTGTAGGTGGATGAGAGGAAGCGCGGCGTGGCTTGCAGTGGATCAGTGACGTGGATAACTGCACTGCACACGCCTGGGTCTCCTCCATCCCTCGCCTCCACCAGCACCTCCAATGTCGTCCCGGGCTCTGGTGGATAAACTTCTTATTTTAAAGCTAATTTAATAGTTAATATAGTTAATAGTTATTAACTATTATAGTTAATAGTTTTAAAGTTAATTTTATTGCTATCATTTCTCTTGTGAGGGCGGCGAGGGCGGCGGATGACGTGCTCGCGTGGAAGACGTACCGCACCGTCCCGTTAACGTCCACGTCTGCGTCGTGCGCCGTCACCTGCCGAACGGTAACGTAAACGTCAGGAATTATGCACCACGAGTTAGTTTTTTTCATCATAAGGTTAATAAATAAATTAAATATGATATTAGTGCCATTAACCTAATCCATCGTGAGCAATGGGTGGCTGGCTAGGTTGACTAGGGTTAGTAAGGTGCAGTGTTAGGTTGACAAGGATTAGTAAGGTGCAGTGTTAGGTTGACTAGGACTAGTAAGGTGCAGTGTTAGGTTAGGGTTACTAATGGTCACCTTAAGCAATGGTTGCTGTCTGCTGTGGTTGCTCGCTACCAGCGCTCGGTATTTGCGGAACTCAAACTGCGGTTTGTTGTCGTTTTCGTCCATCACGGCGACGGACAGAGCGCTGAAGCCCGTCCGTCCGCCGCCGTCCACGGCCATCACCGTGAAGGACAGAACTGGCGTCAGCTCGCGGTCAAGCTCGGCCGCCGTCCATACCTCGCCTGGCGGTCGACGGGTAATTTGGTACCATTTTTATATTTATCTCACATCTTTATCATACAGTGCATTTATTATGTTTATCTTACAGTGCATCAATTATGTTTATCTCACAGTGCGTTTATTACCTTTATCTGACAAGGCATTTATTTGTGTCTTAAAGTGCATTTTTATCTTTATCAAGATGATTTCTCTATCTTTATCAGTGTATTTTTCTCTGTGAAATATACAAACACAATAGTAGTAGGCTTGCACATATATAGAATAGATTAAGTGTCTAATGAATGAGACTAATGAATTAGAAAATTTAGTAACTGAATGCTGAAACTGAAAACATGTTGGCAGAGACATGTTGACAGTAACCACGGGACGTACCAGAGCTCCTGTCGACGCGCAGGTACTTGCTGGCGACGTCCCCCAGCAGGTGGTACGTCACGTGCCCGTAGGTTCCTTGGTCCCGGTCCCGTGCCTCCACCTGCACCACGGGCGTCCCCGCGGGCCCGTTCTCTGCCACCTGCGGGACGGGCACGTAAGGGACGGGCACGTGAGGGACGGGCACGAGAGGGACGGGCACGTGAGGGACGGGCACGTGAGGGACGGGCACGTGAGGGACGGGCACGTGAGGGAAGGGTGGTGTGAGGGACGAGCACGTGAGGGACGGGCACTGTGAGGGGAGGGTGATGTGAGGGAAGGGTGGTGTGAGGGAAGGGTGGTGTGAGGGAAGGGTGNGGTCATGTTGTCCATATATGGTCATGTTGTCCATACATGGGTCATGTTGTCCATACATAGGTCATGTTGTCCATATATGGTCATGTTGTCCATACATGGGTCATGTTGTCCATACATAGGTCATGTTGTCCATATATGGTCATGTTGTCCATACATGGGTCATGTTGTCCATACATAGGTCATGTTGTCCATATATGGTCATGTTGTCCATACATGGGTCATGTTGTCCATACATAGGTCATGTTGTCCATATATGGTCATGTTGTCCATACATGGGTCATGTTGTCCATACATAGGTCATGTTGTCCATATATGGTCATGTTGTCCATACATGGGTCATGTTGTCCATACATAGGTCATGTTGTCCATATATGGTCATGTTGTCCATACATGGGTCATGTTGTCCATACATAGGTCATGTTGTCCATATATGGTCATGTTGTCCATACATGGGTCATGTTGTCCATACATAGGTCATGTTGTCCATATATGGTCATGTTGTCCATACATGGGTCATGTTGTCCATACATAGGTCATGTTGTCCATATATGGTCATGTTGTCCATACATGGGTCATGTTGTCCATACATAGGTCATGTTGTCCATATATGGTCATGTTGTCCATACATGGGTCATGTTGTCCATACATAGGTCATGTTGTCCATATATGGTCATGTTGTCCATACATGGGTTATGTTGTCCATATATGGGTTATGTTGTCCATACATGGGTTATGTTGTCCATACATGGGTCATGTTGTCCATACATGGGTCATGAATGGGGAGAAACCGGGTTAGGACGACACATATAGAGCTAAAGAATGCATCCACATTTAGACAATGTCTTGCATGTGTCCCTGAGTGCTTGTTGCCAAATAAGTGCCGTGTTATTCAGGTAGGAATAGAATTATACTAGTGCTGGTGGTGGCACTTCAGGTAGGAATAGCACTATACTAGTGCTGTCCCCAGTTGTCCATCTTTCTACCTAATTTAACACATGCCACACTAACCAACATTTCCCGAGTTATCAAACTTTATACCAAACTAAATCATTTATTTATTTTTGTAAGCCATTTTGACCCCAGAAAAATAGAATTATAGCCCAAATTAACCCGTAGTCTGAGTATCACTTCATCAAATAACCATATATCATTCACACGGCATTCAATACGTGCAATGAATAAATTATTTTTTTCGATTATTGCAGTACAGAAAAGTCATGAGGTGTCATGAAAAAAACACCAACAGAAAGCAGTATGAATAATATGCGTTTAAAAATTATTTTTTATAGACAACACTTCTAGAGAGGCCAGTGTCTCCAATGTTACACATGTACAATGAATTTCTTACTTTATTTTTAAATATTAAAAAACTATACGGTATTTCTAATATTTATTTTAAAATATAAAAAGTATATTTTTTAAATTTTAAAATTAATTATTCTGTCAATTGATTCATGCATAGTCTGCGACTTTAAGCAAGTGTGCAAAATTTCAGATAGATTGGACAGTTAGAAATGTGTTAAATATATATTATAAGATTTCTAGCAGACAAACAAGAACTGAAGTTAAAGAGAAGTGTTGCAATAATAAGAGAATTATAGCCCAAAGAAAAAAAATTATAGCCCAAATTGACCGTAGTCTGGGGACCACTACATCAAATAACCATACATCATTTTCGCGGCATTCAAAACTTGCAGTGAATAAATTATTTCATTCGATTACTGCAGTAGAACATTTACAGGAACGTCAAGAATCAACATAAAAATACCACCTGAAAGCAGTGTAAATGTTCCCGCAACACTGACCAGTGTCGGGCTCGATGTTGAAGGCCTGCGCTGTGTTGCCGCTGACGATGGCGTAGACGAGCTTGTCTGCGTCATCGACGTCCTCGTCGTGCGCGGCGACGAGCGCGACGAAGTGGTTGCGTGGCGCCCCCTGCGACACTCTGCACCGCACTGACGGCTGCTCCGGCTCTGGCGGGTTGTCGTTCATGTCCAACACTGCAAGGACAGACGTACGACAACATTAGTGAGTTCAAGTCCAGCACTGCAAGGCCAGACGTACGACATTAGTTATAAGCTGTCATGTCCAGCGCTGCAATACTAGACGTACGACTTTAGTTATAAACTGTCATGTCCAGCGCTGCAATACCATACGTACGACTTTAGTTATAAACTGTCATGTCCAGCGCTGCAATACCAGACGTACGACACTAGTAATAAAATGTCATGTCCAGCACTGCAATGTCATACATACGACACTAGTAATTACGTATATGTCATGTACAGCGCTGCAAGGCCAGACGTACGACAACATTAGTGATTTATGTCATGTCAGAGCTGCAATATCAGACGTACGACAACGTTAGTGGTAAAATGTCATGTGCAGCACTGCAATGCCAGACGTACGACAACATTGGTGGTAAAATGTCATGTCCAGCGTAGCAATGCCTGACGTCCGACAACATTAGTAATAAGATGTCATGTCCAGCAATGCAATGCCAAACGTACGACAACATTAATGTCAAATGGAAAATATCAGACGACATATACACATGTATATACCCATCACCATCAACCTACCACGTACACAATACCCTATGGTTACTTCTACACATCACAATCATCTCAATCCTTACTATATTATTTCTTAATGGCCAACATGCTCACCATTAACAAGCGCGTATGCAGTGGACGAGAGGGGCGGGGACCCCTTATCAGTGGCGACGATAGTGAGCATGTGGGACGCTTGTCTCTCTCGGTCCAGACTGCGCTTGAGGACAACAACACCAGAGTTGTTATCCATGTAGAAGTTGTCGTTGTCGCGGTTGTCTTCCTCGAGCATGTAGCTTATGCGGCCGTTGTCACCGGTGTCGTCGTCGGCCGCTTGCACCTGCAGCACCTGCGTTCAGGAATCAAAGGTCAAATAAACTTGAACAATATTTACATACTAAGGAAATTAAATGGGTCGAACTGCCCATATTACACCTGCGTTCAGGAATAAAGGGTGGAATGAACTTGAACAACATTTTCATACTAAGGAAATTAAATGGATCGAACTGCCCATATTGCACCTGCGTTCAGATATCAACGGTCAAATAAATTTGAACAAGCATATACACTGAAAGAATGAAATGTGTCTCAAACTGCCCAAATAATAACACACTTCTGCACTAGCACTAATACGCCATTTTCACGGACGGAACTGGTAAGGATGAAGTAAACAAGGGTAAAAGGTAAATCGCTATTAGAGTAAGTTTAGTTTTTTTAGTGAGTTTTATTTAGTCGAACGTTTAGTCATTTAGATGAATAGTGAACGATATAAAATACTTATGAACGAAACACAGAAGATATATATACAAGTTAATAACCTATACAATATTTGAGAATGGTTAACTACATTAACAGATGCAAAACATTGTAATTATATTGAACAACACCGCTCACTACTTTTCGTACAGAACATCGTACTTTTCGCCTTTTTTCGTATTTTTTGGCTCAGGACATTTGCATCAAACAACGACGTAGAAATACTAACTAACTAACTAACATTACACTAGTTATGAGCTAAAAATACGTGTTATTCTTATTTTTAGAAAAAAAAGTAGCGATTTATTTCAACACTTGTTATGACCCAGAGACTAGAAACACTAGTTGCTCACTAGTAAACACTAGTTATTTATATTTTAACACTAGTTATGACCTAGAAACACTAGTTGTTCACTAGTAAACACTAGTTATTTATATTTTAACACTAGTTATGACCTAGAAACACTAGTTGTTCACTAGTAAACACTAGTTATTTATATTTTAACACTAGTTATGACCTAGAAACACTAGTTGTTCACTAGTAAACACTAGTTATTAATTCCAACACTAGTTTTGTCCTAGAAAACACTGGTTATTTATATTTCACCACTATTTATGACCTAGAAACACTATATTTCACCACTAGTTATGAGCTTAAAACATTATAATTCATAACTAGTTATGACCTAGCAACACTACATTTCACCACTAGTTACGATCTAGCAACACTAGTAACCACTAGCAGCACCTGCGCAGCGATGGCGGCGCCCTCAGACACCTCGACGTTGACGAAGGGCGCGGGGAACCGCGGGGCGTGATCGTTGCTGTCCGTCACGGTCACGGCCACCTCCACGTCCGCGTGTTTGCCCGTGACCGTGTCCAGCGCCCGTACCGTGACAACGTACCGTGACTGCTGCTCGTAGTCCAGTACGTCATGGACTCTGATGATGCCTGCAGTACAATAATTATTACAAGTAATCTGAATAAATAAGTAAATTTATACGTGAATATAATATTATTTTTATTATTCTAAGAAGCATTTCTCGTGGCGTTACAAAAACAAAACATATCGAAGAATAATAATTGATCGTTCGAGCTAATGCAAATTAGCTAATTTAGTTCGGTACTTATTTTTTATATATTGATGGAGTGCGGTAACGAAGCGAATGTTGTCGTCTATAGAATTTGAAGTATAAAAGATGTAAAACAAAATAAAATTGGAAGTATAAAAGATAAATACTTGCAGGGATGTAGATAAATAAAAATGATTGAACTACAATATAAATTATTTGAGATTATTGCTGCACGACGTTTTAAGAAATTGAGAAAAAGACAAATATGTTATGATGCCGAAGTGGTGATGGCCCTCGCCGCTGACGATGGTGTAGAAGAGCTTGCGGTTGAGCTGACTGTAGGCCTCGACGCTGACCACCGGAGTGCTGACCTCCGCTGACTCCTGCACGTCAGCGCTGTAGAACTGACGCCGGAAGATGGGCTGGGACTTGTCCACCACCTTCAGGTGGACAACGGCGGTGGAGGACAGCGGCGGTTGCCCTGTGGTGGACATGGAACATATAAAACATATAATAACATATAAAATTATAAATATAATAAAACAAATATGATAATATAATAAATATAACATATAAAACATATAAAAACATATAAAACGTCATGCTACTTTAGTCACCGCGGTATTTATGTCAGCGACTTTAAGTATAAAATATCTATGTTATAGACCAAAGTGAACCACAACTTTCTAGTAATATCAAAAACATTTATATTTAATTTATGGTAACTATAAATAATATACTAATAATAATTATTTATTTAATATTATTGTGAGCTACAAGTCGTAGTTTTGACCAGTATTATGGAATCCAATTCCGCGGTCTGAACAGATGGTCTAAAGCTGGCGTCAGGGCTACTAGCCGTGTCAGAGTTTTTCTATTTTGAATTTTCACAAAATTTTCTTTTAAATCAAAAAATTGTATCAGTCATTCTAGCTAATGCCGATTAGGTAATTTTATTTATAATAAACTTTCAATACCGAACAAATCACGAGAGAAGATGACATGAACAATGTTGGAAGGAGGCACGAACAATGTTCGACTTTTCACGTTAAAATAATTCGTAATTCTCTAAAATCTTCCAATGAGGGAGATTCAGTCAAATTATTGCTGTCCCGACCGCCAAAAAATCATTTTTTTTATTTTGTTCTCAACGCATTCATTGAAATTAATCATGTATTCTATTTTATTTACTAATGACTACTAATAATCTTGACTTCCACGTATGTCTTTGATTTTTTTTAAATTTGTTTTTTTTTTGGAATTTTTGAAATTTGATTTATTACTTGGTTCTCAAGGCATTCATTGAAATTAATCATGTGATCTATTTAATTTACTAATGCATTCTAATACAGCTGACCACCAAGTAATAATAATCGTGGGCTCCACGTAATAATAACCCTGACCTCCACGTAACTCTTTGATTTTTTTTCAAATTTGATTTCTTAAATTTTCGAAATTTGACTAATTACTTGGTTCTTAACGCGTCCATTAAAACTAATCATGTGATCTATTTTATTTACTAATGCATTCTACTACAGCTGACCTCCATCATAAGCAGCGACGACGAGCTCGTAGTCGTGCAGGAGACCTCGCAGCGGTCGTCGCAGGCGCACGTCGCCTGTCGTGCGGTGCACGCTGAACACGTCGCCCTCGCCGCTCGTCAGCTCGTACCGCACGTCTTTGTTCTCGTCTGCGTCGAAGTCCGTCGCCTGAACCTGGGAAACAAAGAAATTTCAAGGCGAAATCTGTCGCCTGAACCTAGGAAACAAAGAAATTTCAAGGCTAGGCGCACGTCGCCTGTCGTGCGGTGCACGCTGAACACGTCGCCCTCGCCGCTCGTCAGCTCGTACCGCACGTCTTTGTTCTCGTCTGCGTCGAAATCTGTCGCCTGAACCTGGGAAACAAACAGATTTGAAGGCGAAATCTGTCGCCTGAACCTGAATGACGAACCAGATTTTAATGCGAAATTCATCGTCTGAACCTAAAAACAGAATCAGATTTGAAGGAGGAATGCGCCGCCTGGACCTGGTAAACAAGCAAAATTTGAAGGCGGAATACGTATAATGAAGCTGAAATAAAACAAACATGATTTAAAGGCGAAATGCTTCGCCTGAACCTGAAAAAATAACCAAATTTGAACGCGAAAAACGAACCAGATTTGAAAGCGGAATGGATCGTCTGCACATACACGCCAGACGTGCCTCCACTAAACGTACTGCGGGACCCTGATCTGATACCCAACAAATATTTCTAAAATTTGACAACAAAAATAATATTATTCAGAATAAAGACTCTAGAGAATAATATTCAAGGCACATACCTTGAAGACGACAGAATCTTTAGGAGAGTCGACGGGCAGGACGCCGAAGTAGGGCGTGTTGACGAAGACAGGCGCGTTGTCGTTCTTGTCGAGCACCACGACCTGCACGACCACGTGACTCACGCGCCGCGGCGTCACCGGTAGGGAACTGCGTACCTGAAATATGTCATTAATATTAATGATACTAACTCTACATAAATATTAAATAACATGCAAGCACACCTGTCACTATAACATGTCACCACCACGACCCTAACAAAATTCAAAGTATGTCTTCAGCCTCCTCCCCAGAGTCGCTTTGTTCGCGTAAGATTTATTCTGGGTCAGTTGGCCAACTGATCGCAATTAGCGAGCCAGCGACTAGTCAGAACCTCCTTGCCGACTTTATGGTCTCCTGAGAGTAGGGCAAGAGTTGGCAGAATAAGGACCAGTCGCTAGTAGCTGTCTGATTCGGGGACCGGAATGTAGACCGAAAAGCGGACATAGGGAGCTGGTGGACTGTGCTCCCCGAGTCCTAGGCGTTGCTTAATCAAGAGTAGCTATCGGCTCTAAATTTTGTTAGGAGAGTCCCGCTCACCTCCACCACGAGTCCTGCTCACCTCCACCACGAGTCCTGCTCACCTCCACCACGAGTCCTGAAGCGCCCCTCGTCGTCGCCCTCAGCGATGTGGAACACAAGGGGCGCGCGCCCCCCGTAGTCCAGGTCCTGGGCGCTCAGCTGGGCCACCTCCAGCGACCTGCCAACCACCCAGGTTGTGTATAATATTGTGTGATGATTAATACAGCTGTGTATCAGTGTGTGTGTGAGTGACCTGTGGTGCGTCACGCGTCACTCACTCATGCGTCACGCGTCACTCACTCATGCGTCACGCGTCACTCACTCATGCATGCGTCACTCACTCATGCATGCGTCACTCACTCATGCATGCGTCACTCACTCATGCATGCGTCACTCACTCATGCGTCACGACTCACGCGTCACTCACTCATGCGTGCGTCACTCACTCATGCGTGCGTCACTCACTCATGCGTGCGTCACTCACTCATGCGTCTGTCTCTTATACACATCTAGATGTGTATAAGAGACAGAACATGCTCANACGTAGCGTCGTAGAGCTGACGCAGGAAGCGCGGCGGGACGTCGTTGACGTCGTCGACGTCGACGGTGACGCGGGCGTGGGACGGCGCCGTGAGACGCGGGCTGCCCTCGTCACGCACACTCACGCTGAACGTCACGCGTTACGTCACCTCGTGGTCCACCACACCCAGCGTCCTGATGGCTCCTGTAGGGGGGTTACGGGGTGTTACGGGAGGGTTACGGGGGTGTTACGGGGGTGTTATTACGTCACCTCGTGGTCCACCACACCCAGTGTCCTGATGGCTCCTGTTGGGGGATTACGGGGGGAGTAACGGAGACGTTACATGGGCGATGGGTAGACATTACGGAGGCGTTACAAGAGAGAGTTACGGAGGTGTTACGGGGGAGATACATGGGAAATGGGTAGACGTCACTGAGGCGTTACGGGGTGTCACGGAGGCGTTACTGACGAGGATAATATCGACCACCCTCTCCTTCGGAGCTTGATCGCGGTTTCGGACCTACACCACAACCTGGTCCGATGGCTGTGCTGCTACCTCAGAGGCAGGATGGCATCCTGCCTCTACCTCAGAACGCAATCTCCCCTCAGAACAATTCACTCAGGAGTTCCCCAAGATTCCGTCATCTCGCTGGCCCTATTAAACCACTTCATCTCTGATATACTTGTAGCAGCCCCCAATATTGCCTCATATACTATCTTCGTGTCGTCCCTGAGGCTCGACGCTGCGGAGGCTGACCTCGCCGGGCTTCGCCGGGGCGTCTCAGACTGGTCGGCTGACACGAAATTGACCGTAGCTTCAGGCAAGTCTTCCGTCACGCTCTACACCACAGACACTCCCCAATCCTGCCTACACCCTTTTAACTAACTGGGGCTTCTCCAAGGAGGACATCATTGCCACCTACCGGACAATAACGCCCCCAATCCTCAAACACGATGCCCCCATCTGGTACCCTGTTGCTTAACGCACTGCAATAGCTAGCCTGCAAACCATCCAAAACTCTGCTCTGAGACTAGCCACCGGCTGCCTCAAAATGGCCCCGATCGCCCATCTTCACCATGAGACAGGCGTCCTTCCCCTGCCCGCTAACCTGGGCCTGGTTTGTGCCCAGTTCCTCGCCAGTGCCCTCCAGCCCTCCCATGCCTCATTCCATATTGCCTCTGCTCCCCTCGGTACCGCGTCATGAAAACCTCTATCCAGTCGAGATTCGGCCATCATGTTGAAACCATTTCCGGCAAATGGCATCATGTCCGCCGGTGCCTATAGGGAGGCTAAACGCTCCATCCGCAGGGAGATCGCCTCCCGCGTTGCAGCGACCGACGATAACAACGCTGTCTTCGCAGCCCCACCACCGCCGATTGCAGCAGTGGAGGCTTCACTCCCGCGACCCTACCGCTCGGCGCTATCCCAGCTCCGCTCGGGATACTGCAGCTCCCGGGCGTCCTACTCCGCTGGGATCGGACGCTCCCATAGCTCCGCTTCCCCTTAATGCAGGGATCCCCTCCAGTCCGTTCAGCACCTTTTCGCCTGCCCCGTCCCTCAGCGTCTCCTCACTGTGGGACAGCCCCGTGGAGGCAGCGGCATTCCTGGCCACCCTTCCTGCATTCGCCCACCTCCCCCCTCTTCCGGTACCTCTCCTTCGGCCACCACCGGAGCCTCCCCCCCAACAAGCGTGAGAAGGCAGCTGTACTAACCTGTAGCAGAGTCTATGGAGAAGGCAGCTATACTAACCTGTAGCGGAGTCTATGGAGAAGTACTGCCGGGCCTCGGCCTCAATGATCTCGTAGAAGAGGCGCGCGTTGTGCTGAGAGTCGCGGTCCGTTGCCCTCACCACCAGAGGGGAGTTGTGGCCCTGCAGCAGCACCACGGTGTTCGCGGGACCGGCCTCGGACACGTGCCCGTGGTACGTCGTGTGCGTGAACACGGGCACGTTGTCGTTCTCGTCCAGGATGTTGATCACCACACGACACCACGACTCCTGGCCACTCTGCACATCAAGCGTCGTGGTGAGTACGTCATCAATCACCATACATGTTCTTCACACTCACACGGTGCATACTCACCATAAACTCGCCATGCTCAAGCTGTGCGCATTTAGTGGTGTTTGGGACTTGTGAATTAAATAATTTCGTAATAATAATAATAATTATTATTATTATCACTTATTACTTTACTTTAATAATTTATACTTTATTATTACTTTACTTAATAATTTATGGATTTAATAATTTCATGTATGTAGTGTCTCGTGTGAAACACGAGGGTGAGGCCCTCAGCTCACCATGGACTGGGCCCTGAGGGTGAGGCCCTCAGCTCACCATGGACTGGGCCCTGAGGCTGAGGCCATCAGCTCACCATGGACTGGGCCCTGAGGGTGAGGCCCACACGCTCACCATGGACTGGGCCCTGAGGGTGAGGCCATCAGCTCACCATGGACTGGGCCCTGAGGGTGAGGCCATCAGCTCACCATGGACTGGGCCCTGAGGGTGAGGTCATCATACATGATTACATGCAATGTATATACCTACACAAACCATCCATAATTACACACAATATACATTAATTTGCACATAAATAATCGTGGCTGGTAACGTAGCTTTATTCTTAACTTGACCTTGAGCTTCGTAAGTGCAAAATTAATAACATAAAATAAATAGAATTAAAAGTGAAGCTTGGCTTAGAAAAATACTGATGAAGCAGGATAATGAAGCAGGATGATGAAGTAGAATAATGAAGCAGGATGATGAAGCAGGAAGATGAAGCAGGATGATGAAGCAGGATGTTGAAGCAGGATGATGAAGCAGGATGATGAAGCAGGATGATGAAGCAGGATGATGAAGCAGGATGATGAAGTAGAATAATGAAGCAGGATGATGAAGCAGGAAGATGAAGCAGGATGATGAAGCAGGATGTTGAAGCAGGATGATGAAGCAGGATGATGAAGCAGGATGATGAAGCAGGATGATGAAGCAGGATGATGAAGTAGAATAATGAAGCAGGATGATGAAGCAGGAAGATGAAGCAGGATGATGAAGCAGGATGTTGAAGCAGGATGATGAAGCAGGATGATGAAGCAGGATGATGAAGCAGGATGATGAAGCAGGATGATGAAGTAGAATAATGAAGCAGGATGATGAAGCAGGAAGATGAAGCAGGATGATGAAGCAGGATGTTGAAGCAGGATGATGAAGCAGGATGATGAAGCAGGATGATGAAGCAGGATGATGAAGCAGGATGATGAAGTAGAATAATGAAGCAGGATGATGAAGCAGGAAGATGAAGCAGGATGATGAAGCAGGATGTTGAAGCAGGATGATGAAGCAGGATGATGAAGCAGGATGATGAAGCAGGATGATGAAGCAGGATGATGAAGTAGAATAATGAAGCAGGATGATGAAGCAGGAAGATGAAGCAGGATGATGAAGCAGGATGTTGAAGCAGGATGATGAAGCAGGATGATGAAGCAGGATGATGAAGCANCCAGACGACTCTCGACGCCCACCTCGCCCACCAGCGCCCCCACGCGGGCGCCTTCGCCCACCTCGAACACGTAGTCGCGCTGTGCGAACCTGCGGCGTGAGGCGTGTTTAATGAAGTAATACATACGCAGCATACATTATTATACACCATAAATGATGAAATGCACGATACATACGCAGCAAACATGGTTATACACCATACATAATGATATACGCATCATACATGAGTATGCACCATACATGATGAAATGCAATGTAGAGAACTACACAAACCATCCATAATTACACACACTAAACATTAGTTTGCACTTAAATAATCGTGTCTGGAAACGTCCAGCCCTCGTCGCCGCTACCCTCACCTGGGAGACGCGGTCCTGGACATGTGCACGGCGACGGCGACGCTGACGAGGGAGTGCCGGGGGGGCGCGCCCCCGTCCTCCGCCCTCACCGTCAGCCTGAACTCCTGCGGGGGGCGGTGGGGGGGCAGGGGGCGCGCCAGGGAGATCTGCCCCCCGTCTGCAGACACCACGAACGTCCCCCCAGCGTTGCCTGCTGGCACATGGCTTGATTAGAGGGGAGAAATTGAGGGAAATTTGAAGGAAAATTGAGGGGAAATTGAGAGGAAAAATTTAGTGAAAATTGAGGGAAAATCGAAGAGAAATTGTGGGGAAATTTGAGGGATTTGAGGGAAATTTGAGGGAAAATGAAGGAAAATTTGAGGGGAAGTTGAGGGAGATTTGCTGGAAATTTGAGGGGAAATTGTGGGAAATTTGAGGGGAATTACAGCAATATGGAGTATGACACGGCCCCATGGGGCCCGCACTACACACCCGACACCATGGAGTATGTCACGGCCCTATGGGGCCCTCACTACACACCCGACACCATGGAGTACGTCACGGCCCCATGGGGCCCTCACGACACACCCGACACCATGGAGCACGTCACGGCCCCATGGGGCCCTCACTACACACCCGACACCATGGAGTATGTCACGGCCCTATGGGGCCCTCACTACACACCCGACACCATGGAGCACGTCACGGCCCCATGGGGCCCTCACAACGCACCCGACACCATGGAGCACGTCACGGCCCCGTTGGCCCCTCACTACACACCCGACACCATGGAGTATGTCACGGCCCCGTTGGCCCCCTGGTCCCGGTCGACGGCGGTGACCGTGAGGACGCTGGTGCCCAGGGGCGCGTCCTGGTCGAGGGAGGCGCTGTAGGAGGCGTGCAGGAAGAGTGGCGCGTGGTCGTTGTGGTCCAGGACCCTGACGAGGACGCGGCAGAGGTCCTGCTGCCGGGGCGTGATGCGGTCCTGCACCTGCAGCGTCAGCAGGTGCTCCTTCTGCACCTCCCTGTGGGGGCTGTCTCTTATACACATCTAGATGTGTATAAGAGACAGNGCGGCCAGCAGGAGGTCCCCAGTGACGGGGTGCAGGGTGAAGAGGTCACCCCCAGGTCACCCCAGCACCCCCTAGTTCACCCCCTGCCCCCAGGTCACCCCCAGCACCCACCTGTCGAGGGGCGCGGCCAGCAGGAGGTCCCCAGTGACGGGGTGCAGGGTGAAGAGGCCCTGGGACCTGACGTGCGCGGCGTTGACGATGGCGTAGAGCAGGTGCTGGTCGCGGTCTCGGTCCTCCGCCGCCAGCAGCAGGACCCGCGTGCCCGGCGGGGCGCTCTCCCGCACCTCCACCTTGTACAGGGGCTGCGAGAACCGCGGCCGATGCTCGTTGCGGTCCCCTACAGACACAGAGACCTGCCCGGGGGACGGGGCGGGGTGAGGGTGGGGGGCGTAGTGGGCGCTCAATGTTAGTCAGTTTCACTAGTTCTTTGTCTTCCACTAGTCATCCACTAGTTATCCACTAGTCTCCACTAGTCGTTTATCCACTACTCCACTCCACTACCCCAAAACTCCACTAGTCGTTTATAGTTTAAAAAGAACACAGATCTTAGGTCACACGATTGGCCCGAACACTTCCAACTCCCACTTCTCACGCTACGTTTCCTACATTTCCGACGGTTAAAAAATTGCCTAACTCCTCAGCACAAGCAGAACGAATAGAACAACCGGCGCATTTAACCGGCGTGACAGGTTCTTCTCCAGGACGACCTCTCTAGGTTAAAAAATTTCGGAGGTCAGACCCTTAGACCAGTACAGAGAGAGACCCCTCAGACAGACCCCTCCCGTCTACTCCACAGAGGCAGGGCCCAGCCTCAACACGGCGGAGGGCAGACCCTTAGACCAGCTACCGCATAGCCGTAGACCATCGAGGCAGACCCAAGCCTCGAGGCATACACTACACATCACACAACACACTACATATCACCCAAACACGACACACCACACACCATACACTGCACATCACTCACTACACGCCATACACTGCACATCACACACTCCACACACTACACACCACACCCCACACAGTACACCACACACCACTCCACACCACTTGCCACACACCACACACACTACACACCACACACCACGCCCCACACACTACACACCACACACCACGCCCCACACACTACACACCACACACTACACAACACGCCCCACACATCACACACCCCACACACCACTTCTCACACCCCACACTACACACCACACACCACTTGCTACACACCACATAGCATACACTACACATCACACACTATACTACACACTACATCCCACCCTACACACCACACCACACACTACACACACACCACCCTACATACCACACCCCACACACCACATATCACACACTACACACCCCACACTACCCACCATGACGGTGGCGGTGTGGACGGCGTCGGTGACGGCGATGGTGAGGCTGTAGGCGTCCGCGGCCTCGGCGTCCAGGGGGCGGGCGAGCGTCACGGCGCCCTTGTTGAGACCCACGGTGAACGCCCCCGCCGTGTTGCCCTCTGGGGGGAGTGAGGAGGATTAGGGAGCGAGGTACGTCGTAACACGTCATCAACACGTCGTAACGTGTCATCAACACGTCATAGCACGTCGTAACGTATCATCAACACGTCATAGCACGTCATCAACACGTCGTAACACGTCGTAACACGTTATCAACACATCGTAACACATCGTAACACGTCATCAACACGCCGTAACACGTCATAACACGTCGTAACGTGTCATCAACACGTCGTAACGTGTCATCAACACGTCGTAACACGTCACCAACACGTCGTAACACGTCACCAACACGTCGTAACACGTCACCAATACGTCGTAACACGTCATCAACACGTCGTAACACGTCACCAATACGTCGTAACACGTCACCAATACGTCGTAACACGTCATCAACACGTCGTAACACGTTATCAACACGTCGTAACACGTCACCAACATGTCGTAACACGTCACCAACATGTCGTAACACGTCACCAACACGTCGTAACACGTCACCAACACGTCGTAACACGTCATCAACACGTCGTAACACGTTATCAACACGTCGTAACACGTCATCAACACGTCGTAACACGTCGTAACACGTCATCAACACGTCGTAACGTGTCATCAACACGTCGTAACACGTCATTCACGCGCCGCGGCGTCACCGGTAACGAACTTCGCACCTGAAATATGAGATTAATGTTAATGCTAATAAATCTACATGTTTATTTAATAACATGCAAGCATATCTGTCAATATATAACATGTCACCACCACGACCCTAATAAAATTCAAGGTATGCTTCAGCCTCCTCCCGAGAGTTGCTATGTTCGCATAAGAGTTATTCTGGGTCAGTTGGCCAACTGATCGCAATCAGCAACTAGTCAGAAGCTCCTGGCCGACTTTATGTTCTCCTGAGAGTAGGGCAAGAGTTGGCAGAATAAGGACCAGGCGCTTGTAGCTGTCCGATTCAGGGACCGGAATGTAGACCGAAAAGCGGACATATAGAGAAGCTGGTGGACTATGCTCCCCAAGTCCTAGGCGATACTTAATCCAGAGCCGCCCTCGGCTCTAAATTTTGTTTAGGGAGTCCTGCTCACCTCCACCACGAGTCCTTACCTCCACCACGAGTCCCGCTCACCTCCACCACGAGCAGGTACGAGTCCTGCTCTTCCCTGTCAAAGGGCGTGCCAGTAGTAACGAGCACCCCCGAGGTCTCCCCGATGGAGAACATGAGGCTGGGGTTCAGGATGCGGAACTCGAGGTGCTCGTTGAGTTCCGTGCCCACGGCGTGGACCAGGAGAACCGTCTCCACCTCCTTGTGGTTCTCCTCTACCACAGCGAAGTATTTGTCTTGGCTGAACCGGAGAGAGGTTCGTGGCAGCGGTTCTGTTCTGATGTGCAGTATGGCGCTCGAGGAGAACACGCCGTCGCTAACCACCACCTGCACCAGAGAACGTTTATGATTTATCAGTCTGCTTATATTGCAAGTTCACACAGAATATTAAAGCTAGATAGCGATTATCTCAGAAATGAATAAAATCATTTGATAACAATCGAAGAAATCAATACAATCGTTTGATAACAATCTAAAAATTGAATACAATCATTTGATAACAATCTAAAAAAATAAATAAAATCATTTGATAGCAATCTAAACAATGAATACAATCAATTCATAACAATTTATAATTTCGATTACAAAACGATTGTATTCATTTTTTAGATTGTTATCAAATGATTGTATTCATATTTTAGATTATCAAACTGATGATAGAGATGGACTCCGAAACGTTTTCAATATGGATATGGTGAACTTGCTTGGCGTTCTCTTTGCTTTTAAATTCCTTCTGCAGCAGAGAAATGGACACTTGGACCAAATAGTGATGCAGTTTTGGCCATTGTGTAGGTCATCTTGATAGGTCATCTTGACCCGTCTTGGCCCGGTAAAAGGGCTCTTGTTTGGACCGTCTTGACCCGTCTTGGTCCCGGTAAAAGGACTCTTATGTGCGTCTTCTTGACCCGCCAAAAGGGCTCTTGTCCCGGCTTGGTCCGGTAAAAAGAGCATCAAAAAGTGTGTGAACAATTAGACCCAGAAATTGTTCTGAGTGGTCCCACCTTGAGACGATACTCGGGCGCGATGTCGCTGGCGTTACGGACGACGACGCGTCCTGACGCGGCGTCCACGACGAAGCGCCCCTCGTCGTCGCCCTCAGCGATGTGGAACACAAGGGGCGCGCGCCCCCCGTAGTCCAGGTCCTGGGCGCTCAGCTGGGCCACCTCCAGCGACCTGCCAACCACCCAGGTTGTGTATAATATTGTGTGATGATTAATACAGCTGTGTATCAGTGTGTGTGTGAGTGACCTGTGGTGCGTCACGCGTCACTCACTCATGCGTCACGCGTCACTCACTCATGCGTCACGCGTCACTCACTCATGCATGCGTCACTCACTCATGCATGCGTCACTCACTCATGCATGCGTCACTCACTCATGCATGCGTCACTCACTCATGCGTCACGACTCACGCGTCACTCACTCATGCGTGCGTCACTCACTCATGC